>NC_134363.1:119579064-119761564 GCF_048569485.1 Anomaloglossus baeobatrachus
CAGTCTGGTCTGCAGCTAGGACTGTCCCTCAACTCTCTCAAGGGACAAGTCTCAGCTCTGTCAGTGCTGTTCCAGCGGCATCTCGCCCGGCTGGCTCAGGTCCGCACCTTCATGCAAGGCGCGTCTCACATCATTCCGCCTTATCGGCGGCCCTTGGATCCCTGGGACCTTAACTTGGTCCTCACGGTATTGCAGAAACCCCCTTTTGAGCCCCTTAGGGAGGTTTCTTTGTATCGTCTTTCTCAAAAAGTGGCCTTTCTAATTGCCATAACTTCTCTCAGGAGAGTCTCTGATTTGGCTGCGCTCTCCTCGGAGTCACCTTTTTTGTTTTTTCACCAGGACAAGGTGGTTCTCTGTCCGACTCCGGACTTTATTCCTAAGGTGGTCTCTCCCTTTCACCTTAACCAGGACATTTCCTTGCCTTCCTTCTGTCCGGCCCCTGTTCATCGCTTTGAAAAAGCGCTGCATACTCTAGATCTGGTGCGTGCTCTCCGGATCTATGTGTCTCGCACCGCTGCACTTAGGCGGTGCACTTCTCTTTTTGTGCTAACCACAGGGCGGCGCAAGGGTCTCCCTGCTTCTAAGCCGACCTTGGCCCGTTGGATTAGATCGACCATTTCGGACGCCTACCAGTGTACTCAGGTGCCTCCCCCGCCAGGGATCAAAGCACACTCGACCAGAGCTGTCTGTGCCTCCAAGGCCACTTGGACTAGCCTGTATACCTTTTCGAAGCACTACCAAGTGCATGCTCATGCTTCGGCAGATGCGAGCTTGGGCAGACGCATCCTTCAGGCGGCTGTCGCCCACTTGTGAAGTTAGGTTCCGCCTACTTCTTAGTTTTTTCTGTTTATTTCCCACCCAGGGACTGCTTTGGAACGTCCCATGGTCTGGGTCTCCCAAAGGAACGATAAAGAAAAAGAGAATTTTGTTTACTTACCGTAAATTCTTTTTTTTATAGTTCCGTATTGGGAGACCCAGCTCCCACCCTGTTGCCTGTTGGCAATTTTCTTTTTCCGTGTGTTATCACCGGCTGTTGTCGTGGACAGAGTCTCCGGTTGTTCCGGTTCTTGCTCGGTTCTACCTGTGGGTGGCTATTCTCCTTCAGCTTTTGCACTAAACTGGCTGGGACTGGCTCACCAGGGGGTGTATAAGCTCAGAGGGAGGAGCTACACTTTTAAGTGTAGTACTTTGTGTGTCCTCCGGAGGCAGAAGCTAAACACCCATGGTCTGGGTCTCCCAATACGGAACTATAAGAAAAAGAATTTACGGTAAGTAAACAAACTTCTCTTTTTCTTTTGCAGTAATGCAGTGCCATATTTTCCCTTGTACATTTTTGGCTTTTTCAGTGTGCAACTGTTTGCATTTATAATATATAGAAAACACACACATCACACTCTCACACACAGACATATAGAATACACATAGAAATGAAACGTACATATATATATAAAAAAAAACAAAAACGTGGGCTCCGCTGTATTTTTACCGTCAGCCGAGGTAAATACACAGCAGCGGCCCGGTATTCTCAGGCTGGGGAGGGCGAGGGCAATGGTTAATGCCACTCCCCTCCCGCAGCTGAGAATATCAGCCACAGCTGCCCCGGGACTGTCACATCCATTATGCGACAGTCCTGGAGTGTCCCCGGCTCTTCCAGATTGCCGTGATGCGGTGGCAATCCAGGTAAGAAGGAGTTAAATGGCAGCAGATCGCTGCCATTTAAGTCCAGGCTTAATCATGGCAGTGTCTATGAGACAGCTTTCGTGATTAACCCGTAAGTAAAGTGAATAAACACACACACACCGAAAAATCCTTTTTTTAAATAAAAGACAAAAAGCCCCTCTTTCACCCCTTTATTAACCCCTCCAACACACAGCTCCTGCGAAAATCCACCGAGGTCCCACGACGCTTGCATCCAGCTGCGACTGACACACTGTACTGAATGCAGCCTCATAACGAGCCTGCAGAAGTAGCTACAGGACATTTCTCACGGTCGGTAATGTGAACTCACCACTGATCGTGAGAACTGCAGCGTTTCCTCACAGGGACTCTATCTAATGATTATCTATCTATCCATTATCTATCTATTTCTCTATCTATATCAGAAAGAAATTACCTTTTTTTTTTATTCTTTCAATGTGCTTTATTGCATTAAATGCATTAAAACACATGTACCAACCCGCAAAAAAAACGCACCGAAATCCGCGTTTTATTGCGTTTTGGTGTGGTTTCGGTGCGTTTTTTTTGTGGGTTTTTTTTCCGCGGGTGCGGTAATCTTTCAGTGCCTGCGGAATTTCTTTGGCGCTCCATTGGGAGACCCAGACAATTGGGTGTATAGCTATGCCTCCGGAGGCCACACAAAGTATTACACTAAAAGTGTAAAGCCCCTCCCCTTCAGCCTATACACCCCCCGTGCTGCTACGGGCTCATCAGTTTTTATGCTTTGTGCGAAGGAGGTCAGACATCCACGCATAGCTCCACAGCTTAGTCACCAGCAGCTGCTGACTATGTCGGATGGAAGAAAAGAGGGCCCATGACAGGGCCCCCAGCATGCTCCCTTCTCACCCCACTCTTGTCGGCGGTGTTGTTAAGGTCGAGGTATCCATTGCGGGTACGGAGGCTGGAGCCCACATGCTGCTTTCCTTCCCCATCCCTCAATTAGGGCTCTGGGTGAAGTGGGATCCCATCGGTCTCCAGGCACAGGAGACCGTGCTCCATCCACAGCTCCTGAGGACCCTGCTGGATAGGAGCCGAGTATCGTTCAGGGACATGGCCCTGCTACTTGGAGGTACTCTGTGTCCCCGTGGGGACTGCGCACAGCAACACTCCAGCATTGCTGGGTGTGCTAGTGCACCGGGGACAGCAGCGCTGACTGCGTTTGTGCCACTATACACTCAGCGTCGCTGAGTGTGTTTGTGTAGGGGGACTGCCGCGCTGACCGCCGCTGCCATGAGATAACTGCGGCGCGGCTGGGACTGTTAGTGCACCGGGGACTTCCGCGCCGACCGCGCTTATACGGCGGCCGCGCTTATTACTCGAGTCCCCGGCTTCTGCGGCCTAGTCTCTCTTTCTTCCCGCCCCCAGCCCTGCCAGTCAGGGGAAGGGCGGGACGCTGTACAGGACGGCAGCACTGAGGGCTGGAGCATGCTTTGCATACTCCACCCCCCTCACTCTGCACAGTGGGGCACCAGTTCCC
Source organism: Anomaloglossus baeobatrachus (assembly GCF_048569485.1). Taxonomy (NCBI): domain Eukaryota; kingdom Metazoa; phylum Chordata; class Amphibia; order Anura; family Aromobatidae; genus Anomaloglossus; species Anomaloglossus baeobatrachus. The sequence goes on from NC_134363.1 coordinate 119,582,258, forward strand.
GCACTTTTCTGGGTCACGCCCACGGCTCCCTCCTCTCCTCAGGACGCCGGCAGCCATTCCTCTCAGCTCTGCTAACGCTGGAGAGGAGAGACAAGCTCAGGGAGACCCAGGCAGGAATTCTGGTGCCCACACAAACGCTTTGCGCGGGCGGTAAGCAGCACCTGTGGTGCTGGCCCCACTAGTGCAGTAGTGTACATATAGATTATATCCTTATATGCTATACTTTACACTGTATGGTGCACAATTGATTTTAGGCTATATCCCCTCCTGTATTGCTCAGAGGAGACAACAGCATGTCGTCCACAAATAGCAAGGGTGACAAAGCACAGACTTACTATGCTGCCTGTGCAGCATGTACGGCTATACTGCCGGCAGGTTCCACTGACCCTCATTGTGTGCAATGCTCGGCCCCTGTGGCACTTTCTCAGCCGGAGCCTCTGCTAAGGGTGACCCAGGGAGATCCACCTGTTAACACTGTCCAGGTGACAGGGACGGAGTTTGCAGTTTTTACTGAAAGACTTTCTGAGACTATGGCTAAGATATTAGAAGCCTTGCAGTCCAGGCCGGCATCTCAAGCCAGGGGCACTGTGGAATCATTGCCCCCTGGTCCCCCTCAGTTGGAACAGCAATGTCCTCCCGGGGTGTCTCATGGATCCCAGGGTGAGGTCTCTGACACGGACCGCAGCCCCAGACCGATTAAGCGAGCTCGCTATGATATCCCCTCGACATCATCACAATGCTCAGGGTCTCAGCGAGAGGACTCTCTGTATGATGAAGCGGAGGTAGCTGATCAGGATTCTGATCCTGAAGCCGCTCTCAACCTTGATACTTCTGATGGGGACGCCATAGTGAATGATCTCATTGCGTCCATCAATGAAATGTTGGATATTTCTCCCTCAGCTCCTCCAGTGGAGGAGTCAGCTTCTCAGCAGGAGAAATTCCGTTTCAGGTTTCCCAAGCGTACAAAGAGTATGTTTCTGGACCACTCTGACTTCAGAGAGGCAGTCCAGAAACACCGAGCTTGTCCAGATAAGCGTTTTTCCAAGCGCCTTATGGATACACGTTACCCTTTCCCCCCTGACGTGGTCAAGGGCTGGACTCAGTGTCCCAAGGTGGATCCTCCAATCTCCAGACTTGCGGCTAGATCCATAGTTGCAGTGGAAGATGGAGCTTCACTCAAGGATGCCACTGACAGACAGATGGAGCTCTGGTTGAAATCCATCTATGAAGCTATCGGCGCGTCTTTTGCTCCAGCATTCGCAGCCGTATGGGCACTCCAAGCTATCTCAGCTGGTCAGGCGCAAATTGACGCACTCACACGTACGTCTGCGCCGCAGGTGGCGTCCATAACCTCTCAAACGTCGGCATTTGCGTCCTACGCTATCAATGCTGTCCTGGACTCTGCGAGCCGTGCGGCGGTTGCAGCCGACAATTCGGTGGCAATACGCAGGGCCTTGTGGCTGCGGGAATGGAAGGCAGATTCGGCTTCCAAAAAGTGCTTAACTGGATTGCCATTTTCTGGCGACCGTTTGTTTGGTGAGAGATTGGATGAAATCATCAAACAATCCAAGGGAAAGGAAACATCCTTACCCCAGGCCAAACCAAAAACACCCCAACAGAGGAGGGGACAGTCGAGGTTTCGGTCCTTTCGGGGTGCGGGCAGGTCCCAATTCTCCTCGTCCAAAAGGCCTCAGGAGGATCAGAGGAACTCCGACGCATGGCGGTCTAAATCACGCCCTAAAAAGACCGCCGGAGGTGCCGCTACCAAGGCGACTTCCTCATGACTTGCGGCCTCCTCACACCGCATCCTCGGTCGGTGGCAGGCTCTCCCGCTTTTGCGACATCTGGCTGCCACAAGTAAAAGACCGTTGGGTGAGAGACATTCTGTCTCACGGTTACAGGATAGAGTTCAGCTCTCGTCCTCCGACTCGATTCTTCAGAACATCTCCGCCTCCCGAGCGAGCCGAGGCTCTTCTACAGGCGGTGGGCATTCTGAAGGCAGAAGGAGTGGTGGTCCCGGTTCCTCTTCAGCAACAGGGTCACGGTTTCTACTCCAACCTGTTTGTGGTTCCAAAGAAGGACGGGTCCTTCCGTCCTGTTTTGGACCTAAAACTGCTCAACAAACACGCAAGGACCAGGCGGTTCCGGATGGAATCCCTCCGCTCCGTCATCGCCTCAATGTCCCAAGGAGATTTCCTAGCATCGATCGATATCAAGGATGCTTATCTCCACGTACCAATTGCTCCAGAGCATCAGCGCTTCTTGCGCTTCGCCATAGCAAACGAACACCTTCAGTTCGCGGCACTGCCGTTCGGCCTGGCGACAGCCCCAAGGGTTTTCACCAAGGTCATGGCTACAGTAGTTGCGGTCCTACACTCTCAGGGTCACTCAGTGATACCTTACTTAGACGATCTGCTGGTCAAGGCACCCTCTCAGGAGGCATGCCAACACAGCCTCAACGTTACTCTGGAGATTCTCCAGAGTTTCGGGTGGATCATCAATTTTCCAAAGTCAAATCTGACACCGGTCCAATCGCTGACATATCTTGGCATGGAGTTTCATACTCTTCCAGCAATAGTGAAGCTTTCGCTGGACAAACAGCGTTCACTACAGACAGGGGTGCAATCTCTCCTTCAAGGTCGGTCACACCCCTTGAGGCGCCTCATGCACTTCCTGGGGAAGATGGTGGCAGCAATGGAAGCAGTCCCTTTCGCGCAGTTTCACCTACGTCCTCTTCAATGGGACATCCTACGCAAGTGGGACAGGAGGCCGACGTCCCTGGACAGGCACGTCTCCCTCTCTCAAGCAACCAAAGCTTCCCTTCGGTGGTGGCTTCTTCCCACCTCATTATCGAACGGGAAATCCTTCCTACCCCCATCCTGGGCGGTGGTCACGACATACGCGAGCCTGTCAGGGTGGGGAGCAGTTTTTCTCCACCACAGGGCTCAGGGTACGTGGACTCAGCAAGAGTCCTCACTTCAGATCAATGTTCTGGAGATCAGGGCAGTGTATCTTGCCCTAAAAGCGTTCCAGCAGTGGCTGGAAGGCAAGCAGATCCGAATTCAGTCGGACAACTCCACAGCGGTGGCTTACATCAACCACCAAGGTGGGACACGCAGTCGGCAAGCGTTCCAGGAAGTCCGGCGGATTCTGCTGTGGGTGGAAGACACAGCATCCACCATATCCGCAGTTCACATCCCGGGCGTAGAAAACTGGGAAGCAGATTTTCTCAGTCGCCAGGGCATGGACGCAGGGGAATGGTCCCTTCACCCGGACGTGTTTCAGGAGATCTGTTGCCGCTGGGGTATGCCGGACGTCGACCTAATGGCATCACGGCACAACAACAAGGTGTTACGCTCACCGAGGAGCGGCGAACGTCCGGAGGTGGACCCACTGGACCGTGCACCGGACTCCCCTGAGAAGACGGCCAGCAGCGAACCCCTATACAGGGACTGTGCGGCGCCTCCCCAGAAGGCCTAAATGCACGGCAGCCAGGGACCGGAGGTAGGAGTCTCTGTACGGCCAGGCGTGGCTCGGGTACGATGTCCGCGGCAGGTGGAACACGGAAGTGGCACCGGAGATGTTTCACAGCAGGTGACGTCCACAGCCGGTACGGTACAGATAGTGTCCACGGCAGGTATGGCACGGTGACGTCCACGGTAGGAATGGGTGGTGACGTCCACAGCCGGTACGGTACAGATAGTGTCCACGGCAGGTATGGCACGGTGACGTCCACGGTAGGAATGGGTGGTGACGTCCACAGCCGGAATGGTATAGATGGCACTACGGTGAGACACAGGATTAGAATCAGGTAACAAATGTATGGATCATAAACAATAGCATAGACAGATTAGGACACTGGCAATGCACTAATAGAGGCGTTGCTCGGGCGCCTGCTGCCGGGGGAAGTGAACTTAAATACCTATTAGGCAGCAGGTGACCTCTGAGATCACTTCCAGGATTTGGGGCATGCCACTTTAAGAAAGGGGGCGTGGCCTCGCACGCAGCCTAGAATCACCTACAGCAATTCTGTGTGAGGAGGAAACTGCAGCAGGCCTTGGAGTGGGAGCAACGTCTGCAGAGCCCTGGGGCCGGTAAGTGGAAGGCCTTCTCTGCCTGGGAGTGGGGGCAGGAGTGCATGTGGGAGCCATGCTGGGACTGGGCAGATGTGAGGGAGAGCTCCCCCCCCGGGGTCTGGTGGGACCAGGCGTTACAGTACCCCCCCCCTGAAGCCCCCTCCTCCTCAGGAAGCTCCGGAGGAGACGAGGAGCATCCACGTCCTCCGCAGGTACCCACGTCCTCTCCTCAGGACCGAACCCCTTCCAGTCCACCAGATAATAGGTTTTACCTCGGACCTCCTTAGCCGCAAGGATGGCTTTTACCTCATAGACGTCATCATCACCAACAGGAGGAGGCGAGACCCCAGGATCACCATGGAAACGACTCAGGACCACCGGCTTGAGGAGGGACACATGGAAGGAGTTCGGGATGCGAAGTGTCGACGGCAGCTTCAACTTGTAGGACACCTCATTGATCCGTCGGAGCACTTCAAAGGGACCAATGAAGCGGGGACCCAGCTTGTAAGACGGCTGTTTCAGGCGGACATACTTGGACGAGAGCCAGACTTTATCTCCGGGTCGGAAGAAAGGAACATCCAGACGTTTTTTGTCAGCGTGTTTCTTCATGCGGACAGAGGACCGTTCCAGAGCCGACTTGGTCTCAGCCCAGACGGCGGAGAAGGACCTCACGAGGTCATCAGCTGCAGGGTTGCCTGAGGAACTTGTCACAGGACACGGCACTTTGGGTCGCTGTCCATACACCACCTGGAACGGAGATTTAGCAGAGGACTCACTGTCATGGTTGTTATAGGAGAACTCGGCCCACGGAAGCAGTTTGACCCAGTCGCTGTGGTGTTCGTCCACGAAGTGGCGGAGATAGTTAGTCAGGATTTGGTTAATGCGCTCCACTTGCCCCTTGGACTGAGGGTGGTAGGCAGAGGAAAAGTCCAATTCCACATCCATCATCTTGCAGACTGCTCTCCAGAACCGAGCGGTGAACTGGACCCCTCTGTCGGACACGATATGGAGAGGCAAGCCATGAAGCCGGAAGATGTGTTGGATGAAGTAGTCAGCAAGAACCGGAGCGGACGGTAGCCCGGAGAGTGGTGTGAAGTGGGCCATCTTGGAGAACCGGTCCACTACCACCCAGATGACTGTGCAGCCAGACGATTTTGGCAGGTCCGTGATGAAATCCATGCCGATATGTTGCCATGGAGCGGATGGTACAGGTAAAGGAAGCAAAGGGCCCGCCGGAAGGGTCTTCGGGACCTTGTTCCGGGCACAGGAGGAACAGGATGAACAAAAGTCCTGGACGTCTTGACGTAACCCTGGCCACCAGTAATATCGGGATATCAATTGCAGAGATTTCTTTTGACCCACGTGACCTGCTATTCGGGAAGAGTGTCCCCACCGGAGTACACGTTCTCTATCGACCTCAGCAACAAACGTCTTACCGGGACGAAGGTGATGCATGCCGACTGGAGCCGCCATTAGTTTGGAAGGTTCAATGATGTGCCGAGGTTCATCCTCCTGATCCTCGGACAGGAATGATCGAGACAGCGCATCGGCTTTCAGGTTCTTCTCGGCTGGACGGAAATGCAGAACGAAATCAAAGCGGGCAAAGAATAATGACCATCGGGCCTGTCGGGGGTTTAGCCTGCGGGCTGTCTGAAGATATGCCAGATTCTTGTGGTCAGTATAGATGGTAACTGGATGCAATGACCCTTCCAGCAGGTATCACCATTCCTCCAGAGCCAGCTTGACTGCCAGCAACTCACGGTCTCCGATTGAGTAGTTTCGTTCTGCTGGGGAGAAAGCCTTAGAAAAGAAGCCGCAGGTTACTGTCTTACCCTCTGACGTTTTCTGTGTAAGGACCGCACCGGCTCCGGATGAGGAGGCATCTACCTCAAGGATAAACGGCTGGTTAATGTCGGGTCTGTGTAAGGCTGGAGCAGAAGCAAAGGCACGTTTAAGGGACAGGAACGATTCTTCAGCTTCCGGTGTCCATTTCTTCGGGTTCTCCCCTTTGCGAGTGAGAGAGGATATGGGGCGCACCAGAGACGAGAAGTGTGGAATGAATTGCCGGTAATAGTTGGCGAATCCCAGGAATCGCTGGATAGCCTTCAGCCCTTCCGGACGGGGCCATTTCAGTACGGCTGAAACCTTGTCAGGATCCATCTTCAGGCCGGTATCCGAGACTATGTGGCCAAGGAAGGGTAACGAGGTCTGCTCAAACAGGCATTTCTCGAGTTTGGCGTAAAGGCGATTCTCTCTCAATCTCCACAGGACCAGACGGACATGTCTTCGATGGGTATGCAAGTCCGGAGAGAAGATAAGGATGTCATCTAAATACACAACTACGCAGGTGTAGAGAAGATCACGGAAGACGTCGTTCACAAATTCCTGGAAGACCGCCGGTGCGTTACTGAGCCTGAAGGGCATCACTCGGTATTCATAGTGCCCATCACGAGTGTTGAACGCGGTCTTCCATTCGTCTCCCGACCGAATGCGAACCAGATTGTACGCACCCCGGAGATCTAGTTTGGAAAAGATCTTGGCACCTCGGAAACGGTCAAACAGTTCCGGTATAAGGGGTAGCGGATACCTGTTTTTCACCGTGATCTTATTCAATCCGCGGCAGTCAATGCAGGGCCGTAGACCCCCATCCTTTTTTCCCACAAAGAAGAATCCCGCTCCGGCGGGAGAGGAGGATTTTCGGATGAAGCCTCGTGCTAAATTCTCCTTTATATAGTCAGACATGGCTTGGGTCTCTTCTCGCGACAGTGGGTAGATGCGCCCACGAGGAGGGGTTGTACCTGGGAGCAGGTCGATGGGACAATCGTAGGGTCTGTGTGGCGGCAACGTCTCAGCTTCCTTTTTGTCAAAGACATCGGAAAAGGACCAGTAGGCGGGAGGTAACCCGGGAAGGTTGACCGGTTTGACTGGTGGGTGCGGAGGATGCACTGGTGTCAGGCAGTGATTGTGGCAAGAAGCACCCCATTGCAGGATGTCTCCGGAATCCCAGTCGAGCACAGGCTTGTGTGACCGAAGCCAGGGTATTCCCAGAAGAAGAGCATGTGCCATGCCAGGGAGCACATGGAAGGCGATTGTCTCCGAGTGTAGCAACCCCACTTGCATTGTACAGTTCTCTGTGATGAACCGGATGGGTTCGGAAAGCGGTTTTCCATCTACGGAAGACAGACTGATGGGGGAAGCAAGACATCGGACGGGAATCTGGTGTAGATCCACCACGGACTGCTGGATAAAGTTCCCGGCGGAGCCAGAATCCAGGAAACGCATGTACTGACAACTGGATGGAGCCGCAGGACAGGGATACGGGCACCTGGAGAAAAGGAGAGGACTTGGCGTGACCTAGGGTGGCCTCTCCGATGGACCCTAGGCTCTGTAGTTTCGCGGCTTTACTGGACAGTCCTGAATCAGATGTTTGGCACTTCCGCAGTAAAAGCACTCTCCTGCCATTCTCCGATTCCTCTGTCGCAGTCTGGACTCAGTGACGCGGTCGACCTCCATGGGCTCGTGCGGAGCAGTAGGCCTGGTGGAGGGAAGTGACATCGGCCTTTGGAAGGTGGGCGCAAGGCGCGGGGTTCTTCTTGTCCGGGTGACCTCTCTGGAACGCTCTTGGAAGCGGAGATCAATACGGGTAGCCAGAGAGATCAGCTCTTCCAGGGTGGTAGGTACATCCCGGCCGGCCAGTTCATCCTTGATTTTTCCGGATAACCCTTCCCAAAAGGCAGCTACCAAGGCGTCATTGTTCCAGTTGAGCTCGGAGGACAGAGTGCGGAACTCGATTGCATACTGTCCCACGGTGAGATTCCCCTGGTGGATTCTCATGAGTGAAGAGGCAGTAGATGAGAGACGGCCTGGCTCATCGAACACCTTACGGAAGGTGGTCAGAAAGACGGGCAGGACTTGGACGGTCGGGTCATTCTTTTCCCAGAGCGGATTCATCCAAGCCAGAGCCTGACCAGTCAGATGAGACATGATAAATGCGATTTTCGAGCGATCGGTCGCTTGCTGCAGCGGCGACAGCTCAAAGTGCAGGGAGCACTGGTTTAAGAAACCGCGACACAAACGGGGATCCCCTCCATACATGGGTGGGGAGGCCAGGCGAGAAGGAGACATGTATGTCGATAATCCTGCAGAGTCGGGAGTTGTAGAGGAGGCCGGATTCTGCAGGGCATTTAGACGGGAATCCACGGCCGCCATATCTTCAGCCATGCGTCTCTGGGCCTCATGCTGGCGGGACAGTTCCTGCAGTAGTTCACTCAACTGGGAGCTGTCGGAGGATACGGAGGTTTGCATGGATGCCAGACGGGATTCCACAGACTTTATGTAAGCCACGAACCTTGCTTGGGTCTCACGTTGGCGGGAGAGCTCCTGTTGCAGGTCATTCAGCGGGTTAACCGTGATCCCGGCGGAGTCCATGGCCCGAGCAAACTGTTACGCTCACCGAGGAGCGGCGAACGTCCGGAGGTGGACCCACTGGACCGTGCACCGGACTCCCCTGAGAAGACGGCCAGCAGCGAACCCCTATACAGGGACTGTGCGGCGCCTCCCCAGAAGGCCTAAATGCACGGCAGCCAGGGACCGGAGGTAGGAGTCTCTGTACGGCCAGGCGTGGCTCGGGTACGATGTCCGCGGCAGGCGGAACACGGAAGTGGCACCGGAGATGTTTCACAGCAGGTGACGTCCACAGCCGGTACGGTACAGATAGTGTCCACGGCAGGTATGGCACGGTGACGTCCACGGTAGGAATGGGTGGTGACGTCCACAGCCGGTACGGTACAGATAGTGTCCACGGCAGGTATGGCACGGTGACGTCCACGGTAGGAATGGGTGGTGACGTCCACAGCCGGAATGGTATAGATGGCACTACGGTGAGACACAGGATTAGAATCAGGTAACAAATGTACGGATCATAAACAATAGCATAGACAGATTAGGACACTGGCAATGCACTAATAGAGGCGTTGCTCGGGCGCCTGCTGCCGGGGGAAGTGAACTTAAATACCTATTAGGCAGCAGGTGACCTCTGAGATCACTTCCAGGATTTGGGGCATGCCACTTTAAGAAAGGGGGCGTGGCCTCGCACGCAGCCTAGAATCACCTACAGCAATTCTGTGTGAGGAGGAAACTGCAGCAGGCCTTGGAGTGGGAGCAACGTCTGCAGAGCCCTGGGGCCGGTAAGTGGAAGGCCTTCTCTGCCTGGGAGTGGGGGCAGGAGTGCATGTGGGAGCCATGCTGGGACTGGGCAGATGTGAGGGAGAGCTCCCCCCCCGGGGTCTGGTGGGACCAGGCGTTACACAAGGTCCCAACATTCATGGCTCGATCTCAAGATCACAGAGCTCTGGCGGCAGACGCCTTAGTTCAGGATTGGTCGCAGTTTCAGCTTCCTTATGTGTTTCCTCCTCTGGCACTGTTGCCCAGAGTGTTACGCAAGATCAGGGCCGACTGCCGCCGCGCCATCCTCGTCGCTCCAGACTGGCCGAGGAGGTCGTGGTACCCGGATCTGTGGCATCTCACGGTCGGTCAACCGTGGGCACTGCCAGATCGACCAGATTTGCTGTCTCAAGGGCCGTTTTTCCATCTGAATTCTGCGGCCCTCAACCTGACTGTGTGGCCATTGAGTCCTGGATCCTAGCGTCTTCGGGATTATCTCAAGAGGTCATTGCCACTATGAGACAGGCTAGGAAACCAACGTCCGCCAAGATCTACCACAGGACGTGGAAAATATTCCTGTCGTGGTGCTCTGCTCAGGGGTTTTCTCCCTGGCCTTTTGCCTTGCCCACTTTTCTGTCCTTTCTTCAATCCGGATTGGAAAAGGGTTTGTCGCTTGGCTCCCTTAAGGGACAAGTCTCTGCGCTCTCTGTGTTTTTTCAGAAGCGCCTGGCCAGACTCCCACAGGTACGTACGTTCCTGCAGGGGGTTTGTCACATCGTCCCTCCTTACAAGCGTCCGTTATAACCCTGGGATCTGAACAGGGTGCTGATGGTTCTTCAGAAACCACCGTTCGAGCCAATGAGGGATATTTCGCTCGCACGCCTTTCGCAGAAAGTGGTTTTTCTAGTAGCAGTCACCTCACTTCGGAGAGTGTCTGAGTTGGCAGCGTTATCATGCAAAGCTCCTTTCCTGGTGTTTCACCAGGACAAGGTGGTTCTGCGTCCGGTTCCGGAATTCCTCCCTAAGGTGGTATCCCCTTTTCATCTCAATCAGGACATCTCCTTACCCTCGTTTTGTCCTCATCCAGTTCACCAATATGAAAAGGATTTGCACTTGTTAGATCTGGTGAGAGCACTCAGACTCTATATTTCTCGTACGGCGCCCCTGCGCCGCTCGGATGCACTCTTTGTCCTTGTCGCTGGCCAGCGTAAAGGGACACAAGCTTCCAAATCAACCCTGGCTCGGTGGATTAAGGAACCAATTCTCGAAGCTTACCGTTCCTCGGGGCTTCCGGTTCCCTCAGGACTGAAGGCCCATTCTACTAGGGCCGTGGGAGCGTCCTGGGCCTTGCGACACCAGGCTACGGCTCAGCAGGTGTGTCAGGCAGCTACCTGGTCGAGCCTGCACACTTTCACGAAACACTATCAAGTGCATACCTATGCTTCGGCAGATGCCAGCCTAGGTAGGCAAGTCCTTCAGGCGGCAGTGGCCCACCTGTAGGACGGAGCCGTTACGGCTCTATTATGAGGTATTATTTACCCACCCAGGGACTGCTTTTGGACGTCCCAATTGTCTGGGTCTCCCAATGGAGCGCCAAAGAAGAAGGGAATTTTGTTTACTTACCGTAAATTCCTTTTCTTCTAGCTCCAATTGGGAGACCCAGCACCCGCCCCTGTTTTTTGTGTACACATGTTGTTCATGTTAAATGGTTTCAGTTCTCCGATATTCCTTCGGATTGAATTTACTTTAAACCAGTTATAATTTTTCCTCCTTCTGGCTTTTGCACCAAAACTGATGAGCCCGTAGCAGCACGGGGGGTGTATAGGCTGAAGGGGAGGGGCTTTACACTTTTAGTGTAATACTTTGTGTGGCCTCCGGAGGCATAGCTATACACCCAATTGTCTGGGTCTCCCAATTGGAGCTAGAAGAAAAGGAATTTACGGTAAGTAAACAAAATTCCCTTCTTTCTTAAGAAAATTCCTTTTTACAGTGCACACAGGGCCTAACAGTGTCAGCAGCAGATCCTCGCCCCCTAACAGTGTGTCATGACCACATTTTTTGCTTAAAATATTATTTTCCTATTTTCCTCCTCTGAATCCAGGGTGCGTCTTATAGTCCGAAAAATACGGTATGTAAAAAAATTAACAATAATAGATGCCCACCACTCTAATAATAATAAAGTAATGGATGAAGAAAAAATCCAAGAAAATAAGGAAAAAACAAAAATCCAGAGGGAGGTGTCCTGTTGATAATATACGGTAGGTGATGCAAATCCATATGCAGAAAAGTGTCCCATGTAATAATGAAAAAATATGTCAGATAGTCCTTATTCTGGATAATTCTGTAATGCATAGTGATGAGATCCCCTTTCTTCAATCATGGACCTTCTCATAAAAGAAATGTATTTTTCTTTTTTAGGACGCTCAAGATTCAGCATACTCCTCAACCCCTCACGGACTACCGAACACCAGATAACAGCGGCACAAGCGTGGAGTATTAAGTATAAACTATGTAAAGAAAATATTAAAAACAAAATTAAAATATGTACAAATATAAAAACAACCACCCCTCACCCCATGAACACAGTTATTGTACTAGGGAAGTCCCATTACGGAAAATTAAAAAAATGCACTAAAGCCAAAATTTTCATTTAAGACAAAAGGATTGATCATGTTGATTCTATAGATCCATTTGCTCTCTATACGTGCCAGAATTTTGGCCAGGTTGCCTCCTCTAGTACTCAAACAAACCTGATCAATTGCCATAACCTTTAGTAAGCTTGAATTGAATTGGTGATGATGGAAAAAGTGTCTACCAAGAGTGGGAAGTGTCCTCAGTGGCTTTTCCTTAGTCAATGTCCCTAATATGTTCGCGGATCCGTATCCTAAGTTGCCTCGTGGTCATTCCTATATAAATTTTCTCGCAGGGGCATTTGGCCCAATAAATAACGCCCTTTGATGTGCAATTTAGAAGATGTTGTATTTCAAAGGTTCGAGAGTGGTCAACATTATGGAAATTCTTACTCTTAATCATACTGGGACAGGTCTAACAGTGTCCACAAGGGCCCTTAACAGATAGCCAGTTAGCCTGAGATTCTCTTTCTTGTTTAGGGTTAAAATGGCTATGGATCAAGATGTCCCTTAGGTTTCTGGATCTCCGAGCTGTCATTATTGATGGAATAGTCTGGTAAACTTTGTTTACACCAAAGATCATTTCTTTGTGAATTCTTGGCCCGCAAATATTCTTGCCTAATGCACTTGTGACCTTAACCTCTCTCTCTAACTCTAGAGGTCTTTAGAGTGTTTCTCAAAAGTTGATTTGGTAGAGCAGATCCTTCTTGCTCTGAGGAACTGACTAGTGGATATGCTGTACTTCTAATAGTAGAAGGTAAGTGTGAAGAATTGACCTGCAACAATGAATTGGCCGTTTCCTTTCTAAAAATTTCAGTAGAAATGTCACCATTGTCGCAAATGTTTATTTTAATGGTGAGGAAATCAATGCTTTTGCCATATTTATGACAATTTTACATTGATATTGTAGTGTTCAACTGGGCCATTAGACTGTCAAGCTCATGAATTGTACCCTCCTATACAAAGAGCATGTAATCAATATACCTCATCCATTGTTGTGCTTTTTTTCATTTAATGTATGGGTTCACTGATGAAGATCTCAAGTTCCCAAGCACTAATGAAAAGGTTTGCATACGAAAAGGTGCACACCGCCCCCATCACGGTCCCTTGCGTCTGGAGGAAAATTTGTTTATGAAAACAGAAACGTGTGTTAAAATAAATTCTAGCCATGTCAATAATAGTGTGGCCATTTTGGGATCCAAATTACTATTGCGGAGTAACCAAGCAGTAGCCGAAAGGCCATCGTAATGCCTTATGGAGGTATATAAAGCCTCAACATCTGCTGTAACTAAGATCATGTTATCTGGCAGATTGAGATGGTCCAGTCTTTGTAATGCTGCTGTGGTGTCTTTGATGTAAGAATGTAGGGTTGAAAACCAAAGGTTTTTTGACAATGATCTATTGTGTGACATATTTCACTCCATTCCAAAATGTGCAATAGTTCCACTTTGTACTGAGGTAGTGGATTACATGTTAATTTCTTATAACAGGTGTCACGAACAGCCGGGTGGGGGTCTCGCTGTTCACCAATTTGGACAATAAGTAAATGAGGCTGCTGAGCTACTAATGCCAAATGTCCGCACCGTCGCATTTACAATCACGATATTCTGCACAGACACCCCATGTGACTCAGGGAACATCATAGACTATGTTTTGATGGGAAAATTTAACCCCTCGCTTTAGTTACTCTTGAAAAAACATGCCTCCATTAAAGTCAATGGAGCTGCGAGCTATTAGGTTATTATTAGGAGCTGTAATTGGTTGCTATAGGAAGAAAATAAATTGTTAGTATAAGAAGTTTGTGTGAGGTAATAAGATGTCGGTGGAGACACGGATGGAGAGAGAGACAGAAAGAGATAGACCGACAGTCAAAGAGACAGACAGACAGACAGAGAAAGGGAACGGGGCAGACTGGGAACGGGACAGACTGGGAACGGGACAGACTGGGAACGGGACAGACGGGGAACGATGTACCTAGGATTTCACTGTGTTGAGCACCTTTGCTGGCTGCCGGCAATGTTTTCTCTGGCTGGTTTCCCAAAGATCAGTGATTGTTTTGTATTGCAGAACTGGAACAATACAGACCTGGAACGAGGCAGACCGAGAGAGAGAGAGACTAAGACTGATACAGACAAACAGAGACTGTGAGAGAGACAGTTACTATCCCGGGCGACACCCGGGTACTACAGCTAGTGTGTGTGTATAATATATATAATCTCACGACACGATACCCTTACTGATCTCACCCCAATAATTCTACACAACAATCATTTTGCATAGAGCAGAATAGAGCATTTCTCTGACGCCTCATTGGGGGACACAGGACCATGGGTGTTATGCTGCCTATCCATAGGAGGACACTAAGTGGATGCAAAAGCATAGCTCCTCCTTTGCAGTATACACCCCCTGGCCGGGACAGGCAGTCCCAGTTTTAGCTTAGTGTCTATAGGAGGCACTTCCTTTCAAGGTTTGTTATTTTTTGAGGGCGACGGTTTCCTTTTGGGACCGATGTCCCACTACCATCAACGGGCGGGAACGTGAAGTGTTGCCTACACGTACCCCCTCCCGCGACGCTGGATCCTGGGCTGGACGACGGGTTCCATAGACACCGATTTTCTAAAGCCCAGGGCAGAGGCACAATTCCTCAGCCCCTCTTTGCAAGCTCTGAGTTGAATATGGCACCGTTGTGACCGGATACAGCAAGCTGACTCTGCTATTGTCACTGCCTGGATTGAAGCAGTGTTTAAGGTGAGATCCCCCCTGACTGGTTTCCCAGACAAAGGGAGAAAAGGCTGTGCAGGAAAGGCTCCCAGGGCTGAATATACAGTATTTTTTATGAGAAAGTCCCTGGCTAATGCAAGGAAGAGAGCCCCAGGAATCCTGAACACACAATGTTAACTTTTCCCTAGCTTGCTGGCTGGAGGAGGGGGGGGGGAGTCCCTCCTGTTTGCAAACTCCTGCACAGATAATTTCCCGGTGGCAGGGGGGAGGGGGTGGCTAGAGAATCACAGAGCTCAGGGACTCACGCTGTTTATTATCTGCTCTGTTTATTTGATCTAGCAGAAAAGCCGGCTGATAACCACCAGTGACATGCTGTGTGCTGACTAGAGGGAGAGGGAGGAAAACTATCAGAAGCTCCTTTCCCGCCGTTTTTTAAAACCCACAGCGGGGGGGGGCACACTGACTACTTCTTCGCGCTCTTTTAACGCTAAGCCCCGCCCCCTCCCCCGCGGCTGCGATAAGTTCCCCCCCTAGGAAAGCGTGGGAAGATCTCCAGCCATCGGCTGATTCTGGTAAGGTGCTTCTCACTGTAGCTCTGCTGAGCATTGCTCCCCCTCCTGGCATACTCCTATCAGGAACATTCAGAATTCAAAAGGCACTAAGAGGGCTAAGGCTCACATAGTCTATTATTCAGCCTGCACTGCCTGCCACGTTGAGCTACCACGTAAACACACCTCTTCTCTCTGTGAGTCCTGTGCCCCTATAGCCCTCCAAGACCCCCTGCCACCACTGCCGCAACCGTCAGCCCAGAGCCTAGGGCTCCCAGCCCACCGGAATGGGCACAGTTTCTGTCCCAATCCATGGAAAAACTGTCACAGAACCTGGTGCTGGCTATGCAATGTCGTCCTCCACACTGCTCCAGTGGGCTCTCCCTCGGGAGCACACAGGGCAGGCTCTCCCACACGCTCCACGGCTTCTGAAGAGCTGGAGGAGGGAGAATGCTGTTTGTACCAGGAGCATTCCTTGGTTTCATCCTCCCCAGATGATCAAACTCCAATAGACTCCCTTATAGCAGCAATCAACCAAACTCTGCATGTGGAGGATCCCCCATCCACTACCACTGACCATGCGGTCTCCTTTAAGAGGGCAAGGAAACCCCAAAAGGTTTTCGCTGATCACCCTGAGTTTCAGGATATACTCACAAAGCAAAGGGAGAAGCCTGACAGGCGCTTCGGTAACCGAAAACTCATGGAGTCCCGGTACCCTTTTGCCTCACCTGCCCCTAAGGGCTGGGCCGATCCGCCCTCGGTCGACCCCCCGGTCTCCCGCCTTACCACAAAGACGCTCCTGACTTTACCCGATGGTTCCTCCATCAAGGACCCGACAGACAGGTGGAGCACCTCGCCCGCTCTGCTTTTGAGGCTGCGGGTTCCTCCCTCTCGCCCTGCTTTGCCTCTGTGTGGGTCGCAAAGGCGATCTCGGTCTGGGCAGAATCCCTTAACACTTCGCTTGAGGATTCCCAGTTCACTCATACCTTCACAGAGGTGACAGCTCAAATTGCCACTGCGGCGGAGTACCTCATTCAGGCCTCCATGGACGCTGCTACCTGCGCAGCATTTGCCGCCTCAAATACCATAGCCATCCATAGAGCTCTCTGGCTCCGACAATAGCGAGCGGGGCCTCCCCTTTTTTCCAGACCGATTGTTTGGCGAACGTCTGGACAAGCTCATTTCTGACGCCACGGGAGGAAAGAGTACCTCCCTCCCCCAGCTGAAGTCCAGGACGTCCTTCACCAGACGTCCACAGTCCTCCGTTCCGCTCCTTTCGGAACTCATTTGGTTGGTCGACACCCCGTGCTGTCCACGCCACCAGCCGCGGACTACGCAGGGACTGACCTTCTCAGCTCTCCCCGAAACCTACTTCGTCATGGCAGGCTAGACTGAAACAGTCCAGGACTAGGGATACTCGGCCACGACGTTTTCCCCCCTCGTGACTCCTTCGGCGCCCCGGAAGACACACTCATTGTAGGAGGTAGACTGCGGCTCTTTCAACACATCTGGGCTCCCGCCTCAGATGATAAATGGGTGCGAGACCTTGTGTCTTCCGGTTACCACATAGAATTTCGGACCCGACCCCCGAGTCGGTTCTAACAGCAGGAGTGATAATACCTGTCCCAGACGATGAGAAGTTCGGAGGTTTTTATTCCAACTTCTTTGTGGTCCCCAAAATGATGGGTCAGTTCGACCCATCCTGGACCTCAAACACCTAAACAAGCATGTGCACGTACGGAGATTCAGAATGGAGTCCCTAAGGTCCATTATTGCATCCATGGTCGAAGGGGAATTCCTCGCATCCATAGACATCAAGGACGCGTACCTGCACATACCCATCGCCCCAGATCATCAAAAGTTCCTCCGCTTTGCAATTCAGGACTCACACTTTCAATTCGTAGCTCTACCCTTCGGCCTTGCCACCGCACTAAGGGTCTTCACCAAAGTC
The DNA here is from genome assembly GCF_048569485.1 of Anomaloglossus baeobatrachus. NCBI lineage: Eukaryota > Metazoa > Chordata > Amphibia > Anura > Aromobatidae > Anomaloglossus > Anomaloglossus baeobatrachus. The sequence continues at coordinate 119,599,347 of NC_134363.1, forward strand.
ATGGCGGCCGCCATGAGCGTCCTTCACGCCAGGGGAGTGGTCGTTCTCCCTTACTTGGACGACCTCCTCATCAAGGCCCCCCTCCTTCCGCGACTGCTCAACCAGCGTACAGATCACTGTGGACACCCTATCCCGCTTAGGGTGGCTAGTGAATCTGGACAAATCATCCCCGGTCCCATCACGATCCATCACCTTTCTGGGCATGTCCCTGGACACCCGTCGGGGCTTGATCCTTCTCCCTCAGGACAAGGCGATCGCTCTTCAACGAGCGGTATGCTGCCTTCTACGTCCTCCGTCTCGCTCCATTCGATTCAGCATGAAAGTGCCCGGCAGGATAGTGGCGGCTATGGAAGCAGTACCCTTTGCTCAACTGCACCTCCGCCCACTGCAGCTAGCCCTTCTAGCGGCCTGGGACAAGAGCCCCTTCTCCCTGGACAGACCTCTTCACCTGACGCCTTCAGTCAGGTACGCACTCCGCTGGTGGCTTCGGTCGTCATCCCTATCGAAGGGGAGATCCTTTCTCCCAGTGAACTGGCTGGTCCTGACCACGGACGCCAGCCTCCTAGGCTGGGGAGCAGTGTACCGGCACAACACTGCTCAAGGACGTTGGACGCCCCAGGAGTCTTCCCTACCCATAAACACCCTGGAACTCTGCGATCTTCCTCGTGCTCAGAGCGTTCTGCCCTCTGCTAGCGGGTCGTCAGATTCGAGTCCACTCGGATAATGCGACAGCTGTAGCCTATATCAATCGGCAGGGGGGCACCCGCAGCAAAGCGGCTTATCTCGAGGCCCACATGATCCTCAGCTGGGCCGAATCGACGGGATCAGTGATATCAGCGGTACACATACCGGGGGTAGAGAACTGGGCAGCAGACTTTCTAAGTCGCCAAGGCCTAGCCGCCGGAGAATGGTTTCTCCACCCAGATGTGTTTCTACACATCTGCACTCGCTGGGGCACACCAGACGTGGACCTAATGGCCTCAAGGTTGAATGCAAAGGTACCCGCGTTCATAGCCAGGTCACGCGACCTGCAGTCCATCGGCGCGGATGCTCTAGTCTGCTCCTGGCACCACTTCCGCCTGCCTTACATATTTCCACCTCTACCTCTGCTGCCGCGGGTGATCGGGAAGATCAAGGCAGAGGGAGTCCCGGTGATACTGATAGCACCGGACTGGCCCAGGCGCGCCTGGTACGCCGAATTAGTACAAATGCTCACAGACGCACCGTGGCGCCTTCCAGACATCCCAGACTTGCTGACCCAAGGGCCCATTTCCCATCAGAACTCCAGAGTCCTGAAGCTGACGGCATGGCCATTGAGACCTGGGTATTAACAAGAGCGGGATTCTCCCCCGCGGTTATTTTCACCATGATCAGCACCCGAAAGCCTGCTTCATCCCGCATTTACCACCGTACGTGGAAAATCTTCCTTTCATGGTGCAGAGAAACTAACGTCCAGCCTATGCCTCTGGCCATCCCCAGAATTCTCGATTTTCTACAGTCTGGCTTGCAAGCGGGGTTGGCTCTCAGTTCCCTTAAAGGGCAGGTCTCAGCGCTCTCAATCTTCTACCAATGCCGCCTGGCTCAAAAACCGCAAGTCAAGACCTTCCTCCAGGGCATTTTCCATCTAGTTCCCCCGTACAAACGGCCGCTGGACCCATGGGACCTCAACCTTGTTCTGGATGGTCTCCAGAGGTCTCCCTTTGAACCCCTCAAGGAATCCTCCCTTGCATTTCTGTCCTGGAAGGTAACATTATTGGTGGCAATTACGCCCATCAGACGGGTTTTGGAGCTAGCAGCACTCTCTTGCCGCGAGCCTTTCCTGATCTTTCACCAGGACAAGGTGGTTCTGCACCCCCTTCCGGATTTCTTTCTAAACGTTCTTACCCCGTTTCATTTGAACAAGGACATTGTTCTGCCTTCATTTTGTCCACACCCAGTTCATAGGGTGGAAAGGTCTCTGCATTCGTTAGACCTCGTCAGAGCTCTTAGATATTACATATCCAGGACAGCCCCCTTTAGGAAAATGGACTCTTTGTTCGTCATTCCTGAGGGGCCTAAGAAGGGACAGGCAGCTTCAAAGGCGACTCTGGCTCACTGGATTCGCTCTGCGATCCAGGAAGTCTACCACCTGCAACTCAAGCCCATTCCTAGTGGGTGCGGGCTCATTCCACGCGAGCAGTTGGCGCTTCGTGGGCCATTCGGCATCAGGCTTCAGTGGAACAGGTGTCTAAGGCTGCTACCTGGTCTAGCCTACATACGTTTTCAAAGCATTACAGAGTCCATACCCAGGTTTCAAGTGAGGCAAATCTGGGTAGGAAAATTCTGCAAACTCCAGTAGAGCACCTCTCTCAGTAGGCGCTCCAGGCTGTCTGTGACTGGTTCCTAGTCCTTGGGTTGTGTTGTCTTCTTTTCTGTTTCCCACCCATGGACTGCTTTAGGACGTCCCATGGTCCTGTGTCCCCCAATGAGGCGTCAGAGAAAAACGGATTTTTGTGTACTCACCGTAAAATCGTTTTCTCTTAGCCATCATTGGGGGACACAGCACCCACCCTGTTGCCCTGCGGGGCCTTGGTTCTCTCAGTACCTTATTTGGTTTTGACTCTTCTTTTCTCATGTTCCTCTGTTGAAAAGTTTTTTACTGCTTTTTTCTCCTACTGCTTGTGTACTAAAACTGAGACTGCCTGGCCCGGCCAGGGGGTGTATACTGCAGAGGAGGAGCTATGCTTTTGCATCTACTTAGTGTCCTCCTATGGATAGGCAGCATAACACCCATGGTCCTGTGTCCCCCAATGATGGCTAAGAGAAAACGATTTTACGGTGAGTACACAAAAATCCATTTTTCTATTTCAAATAGAGCAGAAGAAAAGAGATGGTAAATTTTATATAATTGTAGACAGTGGACACACGAACCGCTCACCACAATGGAAGTCAGCCAGATTAATTCCACCAGATGAGTATCCTCGGTTCCAGCACGGTTCATGGCAGCCAGCCGTTTATAGACAAGAAGCAAGCGGGGGAAGGATTCATCTCAGTCTCCAAGGATTTGAATAAAAGGCATTTCTTTATTTCAGCTTGTTAAACCTAATCAAGGCGTACTGCCGAAACGCGTACTTTTGTTTTCTTCACCTACCATCTGTCAGTGTTATCAGCCGGTGTCATACTTTTTTTTTTTTTTATATATATATATATATATATATATATATATTCTTTTTAACAAGTTGAAATAAAGAAATGCCTTTTATTCAAATCCTTGGAGTCTGAGCTGGATCCTTACCCTGGTTGCTTCTTAAATTGTATATATTCCATCCAAAAATAGACAGTGTTTATAATATATACAAGATGTTACAAAGGGGAACAATACAAATACAGTGTAGACAATTACATAAAAATCAGAGGGATAAACATGAAACTTACTAAACTCGTGCCGTAGATGAGTCGTCTAAAAATTGATGGAGCTAGGGTCTCCAGAATAAGATTCAAACAGGCAGCACCACCACATTGGTATGCCCTCCAGTACTGACCAAGGTGAAAAATGAGCTTCTGACCTAAGTTCACCCTCCCATCTGTGACCTCATTTTACAATATCTTGTAGGCTGTGCCGAGGACTTCCGAAAAAATAGATAATTCTAGTTTTCGCATATCTGTGCCCCTGGGCTACACAGGTGAGAGATATTAGCGTCATATTTTATAGCTCGATTTTTTTTTTTCATTCGCATGAATACCAAACACAACGCATCTAGCATGATTTTATTGGCCAAAGCCCATTTGTCGGGATACCAGCAATCACTTAGCAAAGCCAGACGGTGCTCCGTGTTCAGCGGTTCACTGGGATTCCAGCAACATACTTTTCATTTTTCTAGCATTAACGTGTCACCTAAAAACTGGGTTAATAGCTTTTCTACTTAAAAGAACAAATTAGCGTTTTTGTGTGTACATACAGTTAGGTCCAGAAATATTTGGACAGTGACACAATTTTCGCGAGTTGGGCTCTGCATGACACCACGTTGGATTTGAAATGAAATCTCGACAACAGAATTCAAGTGCAGATTGTAACGTTTAATTTGAAGGTTTGAACAAAAATATCTGATAGAAATTGTAGGAATTATACACATTTCTTTACAAACACTCCACATTTTAGGAGGTCAAAAGTAATTGGACAAATAAACCAAACCCAAACAAAATATTTTTATTTTCAATATTTTGTTGCGAATCCTTTGGAGGCAATCACTGCCTTAAGTCTGGAACCCATGGACATCACCAAACGCTGGGTTTCCTCCTTCTTAATGCTTTGCCAGGCCTTTACAGCCGCAGCCTTCAGGTCTTGCTTGTTTGTGGGTCTTTCCGTCTTAAGTCTGGATTTGAGCAAGTGAAATGCATGCTCAATTGGGTTAAGATCTGGTGATTGACTTGGCCATTGCAGAATGTTCCACTTTTTTGCACTCATGAACTCCTGGGTAGCTTTGACTGTATGCTTGGGGTCATTGTCCATCTGTACTATGAAGCGCCGTCCGATCAACTTTGCGGCATTTGGCTGAATCTGGGCTGAAAGTATATCCCGGTACACTTCAGAATTCATCCGGCTACTCTTGTCTGCTGTTATGTCATCAATAAACACAAGTGACCCAGTGCCATTGAAAGCCATGCATGGCCATGCCATCACGTTGCCTCCACCATGTTTTACAGAGGATGTGGTGTGCCTTGGATCATGTGCCATTCCCTTTCTTCTCCAAACTTTTTTCTTCCCATCATTCTGGTACAGGTTGATCTTTGTCTCATCTGTCCATAGAATACTTTTCCAGAACTGAGCTGGCTTCATGAGGTGTTTTTCAGCAAATTTAACTCTGGCCTGTCTATTTTTGGAATTGATGAATGGTTTGCATCTAGATGTGAACCCTTTGTATTTACTTTCATGGAGTCTTCTCTTTACTGTTGACTTAGAGACAGATACACCTACTTCACTGAGAGTGTTCTGGACTTCAGTTGATGTTGTGAACGGGTTCTTCTTCACCAAAGAAAGTATGCGGCGATCATCCACCACCGTTGTCATCCGTGGACGCCCAGGCCTTTTTGAGTTCCCAAGCTCACCAGTCAATTCCTTTTTTCTCAGAATGTACCCGACTGTTGATTTTGCTACTCCAAGCATGTCTTCTATCTCTCTGATGGATTTTTTCTTTTTTTTCAGCCTCAGAATGTTCTGTTTCACCTCAATTGAGAGTTCCTTAGACCGCATGTTGTCTGGTCACAGCAACAGCTTCCAAATGCAAAACCACATACCTGTAATCAACCCCAGACCTTTTAACTACTTCATTGATTACCGGTTAACGAGGGAGACACCTTCAGAGTTAATTGCAGCCCTTAGAGTCCCTTGTCCAATTACTTTTGGTCCCTTGAAAAAGAGGAGGCTATGCATTACAGAGCTATGATTCCTAAACCCTTTCTCCGATTTGGATGTGAAAACTCTCATATTGCAGCTGGGAGTGTGCACTTTCAGCCCATATTATATATATAATTGTATTTCTGAACATGTTTTTGTAAACAGCTAAAATAACAAAACTTGTGTCACTGTCCAAATATTTCTGGACCTAACTGTTTTTGGATTCAGTTGTTCCATCCCGCTTGTCGTAAATACCAAAACTCTCAGGCCAATCAGATAGTGTTGTCATGGTGATCTGTGCTAGTGCTGGGGTGGGGGGTGGTATAAGGGACCATAAGAGTTTTAACATGACACCTCCCCCTTTTTGAGGCAGCATGGGAGATTGATTTGCCAACAGTCTCCCAAGCCTACCTCGCTGGCATTCCCCTCCTGGGACAGCCCGTAAGCGTTGCCATGTTCGCTTCCCTTCTTGTGTTGAATGGTAAAATCATACTGCTGTAGAGCCAAGCTCCACCGCAGTAGCTTACCATTGTTGCCGGCCACCCGTTGCAGCCAGCTGAAACAGTTGTGGTCTGTTACTATGGTGAAGTTGCATCCAGATAGGTAGGGCTGCAGTTTCTGCAGTGCCCACACTATAGCGAGGCACTCCTCCACAGTGGTGTAGGCCACGTCCCGGGGTAAGAGCTTGCAGCTGAGAAACACCACCGGGTGCTCTTCCCCCTCCCCATTTTACCTGGCTGAGTACTGCACCTAGCCCAAATGCACTGGCGTCTGTCTGAACTATGAACCGTCGAGTGAAGTCCGGGTCTTGTAGGATTGGGGAACTGGTGAGGGCAGCTTTCAATGCTCTGAAGGACCGCTCACAGTCAACTGTCCAGGTGACTACTTGCAGTAGCTTCTTTTTGGTGAGGTCCATCAACGGCTTAGCATGGGCAGTATAATTAGGAACGAACTTCATATAGTACCCTCCTTTACCCAAGATGGACATAACCTGCTTATTTGACTTGGGGGTAGGCCAGGAGGTGATGGCATCAACCTTCCCTGGCTCTGGTTTCAGAGTTCTGCCACCCACTTGGTGTCCGAGGTACTGCACCTCTGTCATGCCGATCTGTCACTTCCCTGGCTTTACATTCAGACCAGCTCTCTGGATCCACCTGAGCACCTGTTCCAGGTGCCCCGGGTGTTCGGGCCAAGTGGGACTAAAGATAGCAATGTCATCCAGGTAAGAAACTGAAAACCCTCCTAGTCCCTCGAGCAGCTGGTCGACCAATTGCTGGAAAGTGGCAGGAGCATTTCTCATGCCAAAGGGCATGACAAGAGATTCATACAGCCCGAATGGGGTGATGAAGGTGGACCTTTCTTGTGCTTCCTTGGACATAGGAATCTGCCAGTACCCTCGACTCTGGTCCATGATTGTCAGGTACCGAGCCCCAGCTAAGCAATCTAGCAGCTCATCGATGCGTGGCATTGGGTATGCGTCAGGTGCTGTAATGGCATTTAGCCTCCTGTAGTCCACACAAAACCAGGTCGTCTGGTCCTTTTTTGAAGCCACAACTATCGGCGAGGCCTATGCACTTTTTTACCTCAGGATCTTCCCAAGGGCTAGCATTTCATCTATCTCCCTTTTTATGTCCTTTTGTACCTCTAGGGAGACACGGTATGGGGATTGACGGACTGGGGAATGATTTCCTGTGTTCACCTGGTGGATGGCTACCAACGTCTTCCCAGGGACATTCGTGAAGATCGTCATATAGGGCAGGAATACCTCTCACAGCTGGGACCTCTGGTCCATGGATAGCTGTGGGTTGAATGCCGCCTCTTCAATAGACCCTCCATCCCAGGCCAATGCGAGCAAGTCTACCAAGACTTCGCTTTCGCCTTCCTTGGGAAGGCTACACACAGGAAGGGCGAAGATTTCCCATTCATGATGAGCTTTCATCATGTTGACATGGAAGACCTTTTGCCTCTTCCTGGCGTGGTCAATGGTGACCACATAGTTTACGTCATTGACGCGCTGATGCACAAGGTATGGACCCTCCCAGGCCGCCTAAAGCTTGTTCTGGGTCATTGGGACTAGGACCCACACCTTCTGATCCACATCGTACACCCACTCCCGAGCGTGTTGGTCGTACCACAGTTTCTGGCTGGCTTGGGCCTGCACTAGCGGCATCATTGACTGCATTTTGTCACGGAGCCGCATGACATACTCCACAATGGACACTTCTGGGGAGTTCAGTTCCTCTTTCCAGGATTCCCATACCAGACCAAGAGGCCCCCGGACTCGTCTGCCATACAGGAGCTCGAAGGAGGAGAACCCCGTTGAGGCCTGTGGTACCTCTCGGTAAGCAAACCGCAGGCGTGGGAGGTACCGCTCCCAGTCGCGTCCATGTGACTCAACCAGCATCTAAAGCATCTGCTTAAGGGTACCATTAAATCGCTCACACAAACCATTGGTCTGAGGGTGATAGGACCTTGATACCAGATGCTGCAGCTGCATTTTCTTACAGAGAGCCTCCATTAAACGATACATGAACTGAGTAAGCATCTACCTGGGATATCCTACTCAGGAAAAATAGTCAAGATGGCATCTGCCACCTTATCGGCCCTAATTGAGGACAAAGCCACAGTCTCCGGATACCAGGTAGCATAGTCTACTACAGTAAGGATGAAACATTTTCCAGAACTGCTGGGGACAGCCGGAGGCCCAACAATGTCCAGAGTGACCCTCTAGAAAGGCTCCTCTATCACCGGCAAAGAGATCAGGGGAGCCTCGAGAGCAGGCCCTGACTTTCACACTCTTTGACACGTGATACAGGAGCAGCATTTGTTGGCAACATCTGTCCCCATTTTGGGCCAATAGAAGTGGTAAGACAGCCGAGCCTTGGTTTTGCTGACCCCCAAGTGTCAGGCGAGTGCGATCTCATGGGCAATCCGCAGCAACTCACCCCTATAGGGGCAGAGCACCACCAGCTATTTTTCCCTCAGCCACTCCTGTTGGGGGTTACAGGGAACAGTCTCCCGGTACAACCTCCCCTGATCCCAGAATACCCTCTCCTTATCGGTCTTGGACTACCTCTTGAAGCTCATCAAGAGAATGCCAAGAGTGTGCAAAGCAGTAATCAAAGCAAAGGGTGGCTACTTTGAAGAACCTAGAATATAAGACATATTTTCAGTTGTTTCACACTTTTTTAAGTATTTCTTTCCCCTTGTTAATTCATAGTTTTGATGCCTTCAATGTGAATCTACAATTTTCAGAGTCATAAAAATAAAGAAAACTCTTTGAATGAGAAGGTGTGTCCAAACTTTTGGTCAGTACTGTATATATCACCAATTCCCGCTAATGGAATATACTGTATATATACCACGATACCCTTACTGCTAGCACCCCAATAATTTTACACAACAATAATTATGCTGCGACCACTGAACTTTCCACAGGTAGTTTGGATACCCATTACAGATAGCAAAAGGCTCTTCGGGTTCGGATTCGTAAATAGAGCAGGTGGAACGAGCTGTTAAATTTTATACATTGAAACCAAAAATAGGCAGTGTTTATAAAATATACAAATTGTTACAAAGGGGAACAATACAAATACAGTGTAGACCATTACATAAAAATAAAAGGGATAAACTTGAAACTTACTAAACTTGTGCCATAGATGTGACGTCCTAATTTATGGAGGGAGGGTCTCCAGAATAAGATGCAAATGGGCAGCACCACCACATAGGTATGCCCTCCAGTACTGACCAAGGCAAAAAATGAGCTTCTGACTTTTATGACCTGCTGAGGACTTCCGAAAAATTAGATAATTCTAGTTTTTGGATATCTTTTCCCGCGGGCCACACAGGTGAGAGATATTGGCGTCATATTTTATATCTCGATTTTTCATTCGCATAGATACCAAACACAACGCATCTATCATGATTTTATTGGCCAATACCCATTTGTTGGGATACCAGCGATCACTTAGCAAAGCCAAACAGTGCTCCGTGTTCAGTGCTTCACTGGGATTCTGTCAATATGCTTTTCATTTTTCTAGCATTAACGTGGCACCTAAAAACTGGGTTAATAGCTTTTCTACTTAAAAGAACAAAGGAGCGTTTTTGTGTGTACAGATTTGGCTTCAGTTGTTCCATCCCCCTTGTCGTAAATACCAAAACTCTAAGGCCGATCAGATAGTGTCATCATAGGGATTTGTGCTGGGGTGGGGGGTGGTATAAGGGACCTTAAGAGTTTTAACATGACAACAGGTGTCATCATTAAGCAGTTTGTTGGCCTGCCTAATGCACCTATCATGTGGCCGAATTACAAGGTTACCACCTTTTGTCAGCAGGCTTGAAGACCATATCATTCAAGCTTTGCAATTCCTTTAGAGCTTCCCTTTCATTTTTATCCAAGTTGAGAATCCACAATGGTTTTTGTGCAATATTCTTAATCAACTGGGATACCACTCTAGTAAAAATATCAACTGCCGGGCAGACGTTGAGGTAAGGAAAGGTTTTGGATTTCTGAAATAATCTTGTAGGAAAATGACTAACCTCATTGGGTGAGCTGTTCTCTTCCAGAAGAGATTGCAGAGTGCCAAGTGCATCAAGTTCCTCCTTTTGTAGTGAAATCATCATGTGATTTGAAGTGTAATTTCTTCAGAATGATTTTTCTGGCAAAATAAATGCACATCCTTTATGGTCAAAAACAGATCTAGGGAGCGAGCAGGAGAAAATGAAAGTCCCTTACACAATAAATTATTTTGAGTTGGGCTCAGCAGGTACGATGACAAATTTATTACCTTCTGCTCTCTGGAAACTTTATTCCTTCCCATGTTGCTGGTACCAGGAATTTGCTTCCTTTTTCCTGTTAGTCTTGTATTGGGGCCATTGTAACCATTTCTCTCCTGATCACTAATGGAGGTATTGCTTTCATTCGTGGATAAGGCGGACCTGACTGAACAATGTCTGTTCTGTGAGTCTTTTCTCATCGGTTTCCTAAATTGTCAGCAATATATTCTGTTATTGTCATAATCAGTCATGTCTCGAGTAAATTTTTTCATTTTATTTTGGTTTATTTCTTTCTCCCATTTCTTAAGGTCTTGTTCAATTTCATTAATATGGTTATCAAGAGTTTCCTTGTTCATGTCGTTTGCTAAAGAAGATTCAATTTTAGCAATTTCCTCATCAATATTTTGCAGCATCCTGTTATGTTCATTAATTATTTGAATAAAAGTAAAAGAACAAGTAGAAGCCGCCTCTTTCCATCTCTGTAATAAATCTTCATTATCTAAGTTAAAAGTAGGAAACAATTGTATTCGTAAACCTCTGGGTATGATCTTACGTGTTAAATAATTGTCGAGAGATGTTACGGTCCACCACATCTTGTTTTTTTTTTTTTTTTTAAAAGTGTATTTTTGTATGTTTTTATAGTTTCCCTATTTACAAGTGATATTTCATTGTAGTCAGGGGAAGCTCGCTGTCTAAAGATTTCTGAGGCCTTAAGCGGGCTTTACACGCTATAATATATCTAACGATGTGTCGGCGGGGTCACGTCGTAAGTGACGCACATCCGGCATCGTTAGTGATATTGTAATGTGTGACCCCTACGTGCGATCATGATTGTACGTTAAAACATTGATCGCATACACGTCGTTCAATTTCTAAAAATTGAACGTCCGGTTCAATGTTCCCGAGGCAGCACACGTCGCTCCGTGTGACACCTCGGGAACGATGAACTGCAGCTTACCTGTTTCCCGCAGTACCCGCCGGCTATGCAGAAGGAAGGAGGAGGGCGGGATGTTTACTTCCCGCTCATCTCCACCCCTCCGCTTCTATTGGCCGGCCGCTGTGTGATGTCGCTGTGACGCCGAACGTCCCTCCCACTTTAGGAAGTGGATGTTCGCCGCCCACAGCGAGGTCGTCCGGCAGGTAAGTACGTGTGACGGGGGTTAATCATTTGTGCGACACGGGCAACAAATTACCCGTGCCGCACATACGATGGGGGCGTGTGCAATCGCATACGAGATCGCATATGTGATTGCAACGTGTAAAGCAGCCTTAAGTTTTCCAAATTTGTTCCTTAGTTTTCATATACATCTTCAATTTCTATAGATATCGGGATATTCTGTTACAACAAACAAAGGAATATTAATGCTAAATCATAAAATCCCCTAATAAGGTGCTCAAAAAACACTATCAAAATTTCAAAAACCTCCCATGAACAAATAACAGGCATGAAATTACTCATAAGAGTCAAAACACCATACGAAAAATGTAAAAAAAAAAAAAAATCTTTTATTAGAAAAATATTTTAAAAATATAAATATTATGATACTTTATAATTTCTGGGAACAAAAAAATGCTTAAAAATATAGGGATATTCCACAAAGGCATATGACGAGGGGAATAAATACCAGAGGGACCACTAAAGGTTATAATTAAATAGCCATCAAATGACAATGAAAAAATAAACAAAGTACCAATAAAAGAATTAAATTCACTGCATTTCTATTATTAAAGTTCCAATAGCAGATTTTGATCTAATAGTAAGGTGTATAGTGCTCAAGAAGAAATGCTGCAACAGAGACTGCAAAGATGAAGTAGTTAGAGAGGGATATTAAATACCTAGGAATAGGGTTCATGGAGCTCGTCAGCCTGATGCGCGTTTCGTATTGCGTTAGACTTCCTCGGGGGATGGGATAGTGAAGCGAATAAGTGTCGGTTGTAGAAAACCAGCTATTTATGCATGAGAAAGTGTAGAACCGGCGCCGATGAATTTCTAATTTGCCGCCTGGACATAGCTGAATATGGCGGCGTACAAGTCATGTGACCAGTCCCTGTATCATGTGACTTTCGGTCGTGGAACGCAAGCACAGCCACTGTTCAGGAAGACACTGTGGTCAGTGCCTGATGCCCGATATGCTGGCGGCTAAGGAAGTCAACAAGGGGGTAACACACACCTGTGCGCACATCCGGATGTGGAAGTGGGAATTATGTCTAATGCAAAAGGTTTTCAAGGACGGATAAAAAAAAATACACTAACATTAGTAATGCGATGTTATACAAAAAAATTATGAATGCAGAAACTGTATGAAATACAGTGAAAAAAAATATACGAAAAATAGTATAAAAAAAATGTATGAATGAGGTGAATGTGTAGAACAATATGTGGGGAAAAAGCAATTATAAAATGTGTATGAGAAGAATTAAATATTATACATGAAATACAGCATGACAAAAAAATGGAAGAGTAATGGCGGACATTAGAAAGAAAAATGTGTAAGAGTGTCAGTGTATGTAAAGAAGTGCCAAAGAAGTGTGTGAAGTGTAATTCATGCAAAATATTGAGTGTATGAATATATGCGACAAATGGATGAAAGTGCAAAAAAGTGTGTAGTATGTGACGTGTGTGTGGATGAGCTTGCAGGAACATGAATACTGTAATAAAATTGATGAAATTGAAAAATAAACAATAATCCCAACCACAAGGATATATATGTATATATGCAATTAAAGGATTAAAGTGCAAAGATGTATAGTATGTTAGATGTGTACGGATGAGCTTACATGAACACTGTGATGTATGTGTTAAAAAATTAACTAATAGATCCCCACCACTGGAATAATAATAAAGTATTGGATGAATGTATTCAAGAAAAAAATACAAGCAAATAAGAAAAAAATTAAAAGTCCATGCTGCTGTGTAATATCCCTATTATGCTGTATGTCACCCATGCTGTAGTGTAATATCCCTCATTTTGCTATGTAATATCCCTCATTCTGCTATTTAACCCCTTCACGACCGCGGGCAGTAAAATTACGTCCTATTTTAACGTGACTTAACGACCAGGGACGTAATTTTACTGCCTAAACTTCATTTGATTGCCGTGGCCATAGCAACGGCTTTCAAATGATGTCCCCTGCTGTTTCTTACAGCAGGGGACCTTTGCTTGACCCCAGGGGGGGTGGCATCGCCACCCCCCATAGGCGATCGATGTGATTGGCTGTTCAAATCGGAACCGCCAATCACATTGATCACGCTGTTTTCGGCAAAAAAAAATGCCAAAAATGGTGTGATCCTGTAAAATCCAGCTAGGACCGGGGCTGCAGCAGCTCCGATCATTGGCTGGAAGCAAGCAGACACCGTGGCCCCCCCCTGCAGCACTGATTGGAGCGATCGTGCTATGACGCGCAATCGCTCCAATCAGTGTGCAGTGGGGCGGTCTGATCTGCCGGTGGCCGCCCTCCCCAGGCCTGTGCTGGTCTGGGGACCCTCCCCCAACATGTCTGCAGCGTGCAGCACTGGCTGGTACTAGTGGTACCACGCCACCGCTGCTGCCGCTGCTGTCACAGAGCAGGAGCAGGAGCGGTGAGTATTGTGCTCACCTTGCAGCCCCTGCGCGCTTCCGTAATGGCCCCTGCTCGTGCCCCCCTGCGATCTGCCCCCCCGACATCCCGATCTGCCCCCCCGACATCCCGATCTGTCCCCCCGACATCCCAATCTGCCCCCCGCCATCTCTATTCTGCAGCTCCTCCGGTATCTCCCTCCTCCTTTGCTCTCCTTGCAGCCCCTGCGCGCTCTTGTGATTGCTCCTGCGCGCTCCCGTAATGGCCCCTGCCCGTGCCCCCCTGCGATCTGCCCCCCCGACATCCCGATCTGCACCCCCCCCGACATCCCGATCTGCCCCCCGCCATCTCTATTCTGCAGCTCCTCCGGTATCCCTCCTCCTCTGCTCTCCTTGCAGCCCCTGCGCGCTCTTGTGATTTGCTCCTGCGCGCTCCCGTAATGGCCCCTGCTCGTGCCCCCCTGCGATCTGCCCCCCCGACATCCCGATCTGCCCCCCCGACATCCCGATCTGCCCCCCCCCGACATCCCGATCTGCCCCCCCAACATCCTGATCTGCCCCCCGCCATCTCTATTCTGCAGCTCCTCCGGTATCTCCCTCCTCTGCTCTCCTTGCAGCCCCTGCGTGCTCTTGTGATTGCTCCTGCGCGCTCCCGTAATGGCCCCTGCCCGTGCCCCCCTGCGATCTGCCCCCCCCGACATCCCGATCTGCCCCCCGACATCCCAATCTGCCCCCCGACATCCCAATCTGCCGGCCTCCCCCGTGATCTCTATTCTGCAGCTCCTCCGGTATCTCCCTCCCCCTCTGCTCTCCCCCTCCCCCTCTGCTGTTCCCCTCTGCTGTCCCCCTCCCCCTCTGCCGTCCCCCCGACATCCTCTTACCTGTCTTCACCGGCCGATCACATCTGCCTCCATCGCTGGGTCCTTCTTCCTGGGTCTTCTGCTGAGCTGTCCAACTTCCTGCCTGCGGCTCCTGTACAGCTGTCTATCTCGCTTGCCTTCTGTTCCTCCTGCTACTCCTCTGGGTACTGTGAGTATAACTTTTTTTTTTCTTTTTTTCCTCTATCCCCTGTCCATTTTTACACCTCGTGCGTCCCGCCGAGCGCTGATTAGGGATGCAGATAACGTATCTGCATCCGTGGTCAGTTTTCGGCGGGACTTTTTTTTCCCCGTATCCACGACGCTTTTTGTATCGCATCAGTCCGTGCGTCCCGCCGAGCGCTGATCAGGGATGCACATAGCGGATCGGCATTCCTGCTCAATTGTTGTCATGACTTTTTTTTCCGTATCCCCGATGCTTTTTGTCACGCCAAAATTTGAGCAGGGATGCCGATCCGTTATGTGCATCCCTGATCAGCGCTCGGCGGGACGCACAGACTGATGCGATAAAAAAAGCGTCGGGGATACGGAAAAAAAAGTATCGCATCTGTCCGTGTGTCCCGCTGAGCGCGGATCAGCATCCCTGCTCAATTTTTGGCGTGACTTTTGTTTTTTTACCGTATCCCATCGCTTTTTGTATCTCATCCGACCGTGCCTCCTGCAGCGGCCATTCAGTGCACTGCGTCTGTGCGTTTGAAAAGTCAAATGGCGTTCCTTGTCTTCTGAGCCCCGCCATGCGCCCAAACAATTGATTTCAACCACATATGAGGTATCTGCGTACTCGGGAAAAATTGCACAATACGTTTTATGGTGCATTTTTTCCTGATACCGTTGTAAAAAGAAAAAAAAAAAGCTACCTTGTTGCTGCAAAAATTTAAAAAAAAATTAAATAATTTTCACGGTTCAACGTTATCAACTTTCAGTGGAGCCCCTGGGGATACAAGGGGCTCACTAAACATCTAGATAAATTCCTTGAGGGGTCTAGTTCCAAAATGGGGTAATTTGTGGGGGAGCTCCACTGTTTAGGCACCATAGGGGGGGGTCTAAAAACGTGACATGGCGTCCGCTAATGATTCCAACCAATTTTGCTGTCAAATGGTGCCCTTCTCTTCTGAGCCACGCCATGCGCCCAACAATTACTTTCCACCACATGTGAGGTATCTGCGTACTCAGGAGAAATTGCACAATACGTTTTATGGTGCATTTTTTTCCTGATACCCTTGTGAAAAAAAGCTACCTGGTTCAAGTAACAGTGCTGTGGTAAAACAAAAAAAAATTGTATTCATGGCTCAACATTATCGACTTCTGTGGAGCCCCTTGGGGCTCACCAAACATCTAGATAAACTCCTTGAGGGGTCTAGTTTCCAAAATGGGGTCACTTGTGGGGGAGCTCTACTGTTTAGGCACCTCAGGGGGTCTCCAAACGTGACATGGTATCCGCTAATGATTCAAACAAATTTTGCTGTCAAATGGTGCTCCTTCTCTTCTGAGCCCCGCCATGCGCCCAAACAATTACTTTCCACCACATATGAGGTATCGTCGTACTCAGGAAAAAATGCACTATAAATTTCATGGTGTATTTTTTCTTGATATCCTTGTGGAAAAAAAAGCTACTTAGTTGAAGCAACAGTTTTGTGGTAAAAAAAAAAAAAATCTTTTCACAGCTCAACTTTATAAACTTTTGTGAAGCCCCCAGGTGTTTAAAGTGCTCACCAAACATCTAGAAAAATTATTTGAGGGCTCTAGTTTCCAAAATGGGGTCACTTGTGGGGGAGCTCCATTGTTTAGGCACCTCAGGGGGTCTTCAAACCTGACATGGCGTCCGCTAATGAGTGCAGCTAATTTTGCGTTCAAAAATTCAAATGGCGCTCCTTCCCTTTCGAGCTCTGCCGTGTGCCCAAACATTTGATTTCCACCACATATGAGGTATCTGCGTACTCAGGAGAAAATGGACAATACATTTTATGTTGCATTTTTTCCCGATACCCTTGTGAAAAAAAAAGCTACCTAGTTGAAGCAACAGTTTTGTGGTAAAATATATATTTTTTTCTTTTCACGGCTCAACGTTATAAACTTCTGTGAGGCCCCCAGGTGTTCAAAGTGCTCACCAAACATCTAGAAAAATTATTTGAGGGCTCTAGTTTCCAAAATGGGGTCACTTGTGGGGGAGCTCCATTGTTTAGGCACCTCAGGGGGTCTTCAAACCCAACATGGCGTCCGCTAATGAGTGCAGCTAATTGTGCGTTCAAAAATTCAAATGGCGCTCCTTGCCTTTCGACCTCTGCCGTGCACCCAAACAATTGATTTCCACCACATATGGGGTATCCGCGTACTCAGGAGAAAATGCACAATAAATTGTAGGGTGCACTTTCTCTTTTCTCCCTTGTAAAAATGAAAATTTTATGGCTAAAGTAACATTTTTGTGTTAAAAAGTAAAATTTTCATTTTTTCCTTCCACATTGCTTTGGTTCCTGTGAAGCACCTAAAGGGTTAATAAACTTCTTGGATGTTGTTTTTAGCAGTGTGAGGGGTGCAGTTTTTAGAATGGGGTCACTTTTGGGTATTTTCTGTCACCTCGGCCTTTCAAAGTCACTTCAAATGTGATGTGGTCCCTAAAAAAATTATTTTGTAAATTTTGTTGGAAAAATTAGAAATTGCTGATGAACTTTGACCCCTTCTAACTTCCTAACGAAAAAAAAATTTCTTTCGAAAATTGCGCTGATGTAAAGTAGACAAGTGGGAAATGTTATTTCGTAACTATTTTGTGTGACATATCTCTCAGATTTATGGACATAAATTTTCAAAGTTTGAAAATTGCGAAATTTTCAACATTTTCGCACAATTTCCTAAATTTTCACAAATAAACGCAAAAAGTATCGGCCTAAATTTACAACTGACATGAAGTACAATATGTCACGAAAAAACAATCTCAGAATCGCCAGGATCCTTTGAAGCGTTCCAGAGTTATAACCTGTCAAAGTGACACTGGTCAGAATTGCAAAAAATGGCCCGGTCATTAGGGTGTTTTAGTGGCCGGGGTGAAGGGGTTAATATCCCCCATGCTGCTGTGTGATATCCCCTACGCTGCTATATAATGTCCCTCCCCCCTGCTGCTGTATAACGTCCTCCATGCTGCTGTGTAATATCCCCTATTCTGCTGTCCAATATCACCCATGTTGCTGTGTAATATCCCCCATACTGCTGTGTAATATCCTTGTCACAAGCTCCTTCTTCGATATCACACAATCAACAGAGCGAGAGATGGGTGAACAATCCAAAGAACATTTATTCCAAGCAAGTCAAAAGGTCCATAACATATTCCACCACACACAGGGTAAAATAGTCCAGGAACATGGATATAGTCCAGTAAGGGATAAATGTCCAAGTCTCTCTGGGGAGCCTCAGCTTCTCCCTCAGAGGATCAATCTTCCTGCTTGTCTCTTGTAGTTCTCAGGCAGAATGAATAATACCTCAGAGGTGGAGAGAGATTGGGTGGATCCCAGGCCCCCTCCCCCAGACTTAGGGACAAAAACCCGGTAGGTGGTGACTAACTTGCAAACAGGACAAATAATACATACAATGGACAGAGCACCACACCTAAAATACAAACCTACACAAAATGATACACAACCCCCCCATATCACTCTATCACTATCCCCCATTCTGCTGTATAATGTCCCCATGTTGTTGTGTAATATCCCCCATTCTGCTTTATGAGTCTCAAGAAAACCGCAAGATGAACATTAAATCATGGGTGATCTTGACATGTTTCGGACCAGTACATATAAACAAAAAGTCCGTAATTATAAATAACCTATACAGCCTATGATATCGGGTTTATATGTCAGACAAATACCTGAGTGAGAGAGGTTTGAGGGTGTGACCATTGTTAGGGATAGAAAACAGGTGTGAATAATATTAACTCAATGGACTGAAAATGTAAAAACAGAATGAAGTGGAATAAAGTAAAAAAAATGTATAATGAAATTCCTTATCCAGGAATGAAAAATAAAATAAAATGAAAAGAATGTGCAAAGTGTATGTGTATGATTTCATGATTAATCTGAAAGAAAGTAATAAGAAATATAGAAAATACTTTCAAATATTATGTAAAGAAGGGAGCCAAACTATGGATATGGACCATTTCTTGTCCAGGAGAAAACTAGGCCTATAGGATATGGGAAAAAAAGGTATTAAATTAAAATATGTTTCTGCGTTGTTATGATGGATCAAAAACTCCTGTTTTTAGACCTTAAGTTCTAGAGATTGTTTGTGCTTATGTAGAAAAAAGGAAAGGTTTATGACCTATTTAAAGATTTGAGGGCTATCAATAAAATGACAAAGTCCAACAGTTGTAATTATTTACTACAAAATTGTTATAAACAAATTCCCATAAATCAATGAATAATTACTCTACCTATATGCATTAATTTATATAAATTCTAGGGGGACCTGCAGGGTAAATAAAAAAATATATATATTATGGTGATATATTTCATCTGCAAAGTATAAATTGGATCATATCTGGTGGTAATTGGTTGCAGAATAAAACCCAAAAGGTATATTTAAATGATAAAACGCTAATCTTTACGAAAATTAAGGCCTAACGGTTGCCTGGTATCTAACTTAAGGATCCATTTGGCCTCTGCGTATAGTAAAGCTGCAAACCAGTCACTCCCTCTGGGTGGTCTGGTAACGTGTTCAATATCTGCCACCTTTAAGGAGGTGAAATCCCCATCATGTAAATCCTGAAAATGTTTAGTGAGCCCCAATGAGGAGCGTTTTTTCTGCATATTGCCTGCTGTAGTAATTGATGAATCTGAAGTGGTTCTAATGTGTTCTGATATGCATGTTATAAGAGATCTGGATGTACATCCTATATAATTTTTATTCTAGACTAGCTGTACTACTCGGCTTCGCCCGGGTTAATAACTGTCTCTCTGTTTCTCTCCCATTCTCTGTCTGTCTCCCCCTCTGTATAACTCTCTCTGACTCTGTCTATCTATTTGTCTATCTGTCTCTTTCCCTGTCTGTCTCTGACTGTCTCTGTCTCTTTCTCCGTCTGTCTAATTCTCTTTCCATGTCTGTCTATCTTTCCCTGTCTGTCTCGGTCTCTCTGTCACTTTCCCTGTCTGTCTCTTTCCCTGTCTGTCTCTTTCCCTCTCTTTCCCTGTCCGTCTCTTTCCCTCTTTCCCTCTGTCACTTTCCCTGTGTCTGTCTCTTTTTCTGTCTCTTTACCTGTCTTTGTCTGTCTCTTACCCTGTCTCTCTCTTTCCCTCTCTTTCCCTGTCTGTCTCTTTCCCTGACAGTCTGTCTCTTTGTGTCTGTCTCTTACACTGTCTGTGTCTGTTTCTTATCCTGTCTGTGTCTGTCTCTTTCCCTGGCTGCAGCATTGTGACACGCCAACATTCCATATAAAGGCATGGCTGCGCATTCTTCTGAAGTCTTGGCTGCACTGTGGCTCCCAGCTCCATTCGCTTTAATGGAAGCAGGTTTTTTGGTGAATAACTGTAAAGCGCGGGGTTAAAATTTCCCCTCAAAACATAGCCTATGACGCTTTCGGGGTCCAGAAGTGTGAGTGTGCAAAATTTTGTGGCTGTAGCTGCGACGGTGCAGATGCCAATCCCGGACATACACACACACATACACACACACATTCAGCTTTATATATTAGATCAGGCAAGAGGCTCTATATACTACACGTGATGATGAGCAGTTGATAAAAGAAGTGATTTTGAAAATTTCCTATTGGCTCCTGGAAACTGTTTCGTACTATGCATGTATTAGCATAGACCAGTCATGGCGAACCTTTTACAGGCCGAGTGCCCAAACTGTAGCCCTAAATCCATTTTTTTTCCTGAAGTGCCAACCAATCCTATTATGTAAATAATTGATTGTAATCTTACCTTTGCCGTCTTCTCTTCTCCTCAGCAGGGGGCATCACGCTCATGCCTGCTTACCACACATTGAAGCTGAGCCCCTGCCCTTTCCAGACACAGCAGTTGGATTGATCTTTCTGGAAAAAATTGCAGCAGATTAGACAGAGATTTTAGCATGGAATGCAATCAGATTTAACCCTGTAATCCACATCTACATTTCAAAGTCTGAACATCTTGAAATCCCATAAAGACGTACGAGTTGCTACCCTCCCCCTTCATTGTGTAGTTATGTCCCCCTTCCTGGTAAACATGTCCCCCATCCTGATATATATTTCCTACATTCTGGTATATTTGTCCACATCATGGCCCCATTCCTGGTAAATGTACCCCATTCCTGGTAAATGTACCCCATCGTTGCAAATGTACCCCATCATTGTAAATGTATCCCATCCTGGCATGTTCCCCCATGCTGTCAAATGACCCCATCCTGGTAAATGTACCTCATCCAGGCATGTTCCCTTATACTGGTAAATGTCCCCTTTCCTGGTAAATGTACCCCATCCTGATAAATGTCACCCTTCCTGCTAAATGTTCCTCATCCTGGCATGTTCATGTATGTTCCCCCTATCCTGGCATGTTTTCCCCCATCCTTTCATGTTTCCCCCCCATTCTGGTAAATGTATCCCCCATACTGGTAAATGTACCCCTTCCTGGCATGTTCCCTTTCCTGCTAAATGTACCCCATCCTTGCATGTTTCCCCCCATCCTTGCAGTCTTGTTTCCCCCCATCCTTGCAGTTTTGTTTCCCCCCATCCTTGCAGTCTTGTTTCCCCCCATCCTTGCAGTCTTGTTTCCCCCCATCCTTGCAGTCTTGTTTCCCCCCATCCTTGCAGTTTTGTTTCCCCCCATCCTTGCAGTCTTGTTTCCCCCCATCCCTGCAGTCTTGTTTCCCCCCCATCCCTGCAGTCATGTTTCCCCCCATCCTTGCAGCCATGTTTCCCCCATCTTTGCACGTTTCTCTCCATCTTTGCACGTTTCCCCCATCCTTGCAGCCATATTTGCCCCGTGCTCTCCATGTTTGCCCCGTGCTCTTCATGTTTGCTCCGTGCTGTTTGCTCCGGCTCTCCATGTTTGCCCCGTGCTCTCCATGTTTGCCCCGTGCTCTTCATGTTTGCCCCGTGCTCTCCATGTTTGCCCCGTGCTCTCCATGTTTGCCCCGTGCTCTCCATGTTTGCCCCGTGCTCTCCATGTTTGCCCCGTGCTCTCCATGTTTGCCCCGTGCTCTATATGCCCCGTGCTCTGTCTGTTGCCCAGTGCTCTGTTTATAAGCCCCGAGCTCTGTTTATATGCCCCGTGCTCCCATGTTTCCCCCGTGCGCTCCATGCCCCGTGCGCTCCATGCCCCGTGCTCTCCATGCCCCATGCTCTCCATGCCCCGTGCTCTCCATGCCCCGTGCTCTCCATGCCCCGTGCTCTCCATGCCCCGTGCTCTCCATGCCCCGTGCTCTCCATGCCCCGTGCTCTCCATGCCCCGTGCTCTGTTTATATACCCCGTGCTCTCCATGCCCCGTGCTCTGTTTATATACCCCGTGCTCTCCATGCCCCGTGCTCTGTTTATATACCCCGTGCTCTCCATATATGCCCCGTGCTCTCCATGCCCCGTGCTCTCCATGCCCCGTGCTCTGTTTATATACCCCGTGCTCTCCATGCCCCGTGCTCTGTTTAAATACCCCGTGCTCTCTATGCCCCGTGCTCTCCATATATACCCCGTGCTCTCCATGCCCCATGCTCTGTTTATATACCCCGTGCTCTCCATATATGCCCCGTGCTCTCCATGCCCCGTGCTCTCCATATATACCCCGTGCTCTCCATGCCCCGTGCTCTCCATATATGCCTCATGCTCTCCATGCCCCGTGCTCTCCATGCCCCGTGCTCTCCATATATACCCCGTGCTCTCCATATATGCCTCGTGCTCTCCATGCCCCGTGCTCTCCATATATACCCCGTGCTCTCCATATATACCCCGTGCTCTCCATGCCCTGTGCTCTGTTTATATACCCCGTGCTCTCCATATATACCCCGTGCTCTCCATGCCCCGTGCTCTGTTTATATACCCTGTGCTCTCCATGCCCCGTGCTCTCCATATATACCCCGTGCTCTCCATGCCCCGTGCTCTCCATGCCCCGTGCTCTCCATATATACCCCGTGCTCTCCATGCCCCGTGCTCTCCATGCCCCGTGCTCTCCATATATACCCCGTGCTCTCCATGCCCCGTGCTCTCCATATATACCCCGTGCTCTCCATGCCCCGTGCTCTGTTTATATACCCTGTGCTCTCCATGCCCCGTGCTCTCCATATATACCTCGTGCTCTCCATGCCCCGTGCTCTCCATGCCCCGTGCTCTCCATATATACCCCGTGCTCTCCATGCCCCGTGCTCTCCATATATACCCCGTGCTCTCCATATATACCCCGTGCTCTCCATGCCCCGTGCTCTCCATATATACCCCGTGCTCTCCATGCCCCGTGCTCTCCATATATGCCCCGTGCTCTCCATGCCCCGTGCTCTGTTTATATGCCCCGTGCTCTCCATGCCCCGTGCTCTCCATATATGCCCCGTGCTCTCCATGCCCCGTGCTCTCCATATATGCCTTGTGCTCTCCATGCCCCGTGCTCTCCATATTTGCCCCGTGCTCTCCATGCCCCGTGCTCTCCATGCCCCGTGCTCTGTTTATATGCCCCGTGCTCTGTTTATATGCCCCGTGCTCTCCATATATGCCCCGTGCTCTCCATATATGCCCCGTGCTCTCCATATATGCCCCGTGCTCTCCATGCCCCGTGCTCCCCATGTTTCCCCCGTGCTGGCACTGTCCCCACACCTTGGCACAGCCGCACACAGCTTAAAAAAAAAAAAAAAACACCTTCTAGCAGCAGCTCCACCGCGCGGCCACAACACCGGCGCCGCCTACTGAGTGACGCTCCTCCGTCTCCTAGGCAACAAGCCTGCGGCCCAGGAGAGGAGGAGTGTCAGAGGGAGGAAAGATGTCTCCTCTGTTAAACACCACGTTGAGCTGCCGGCGCGATCATATCGTCAGTTCAATGTGGCTCAGTGTGGCAACAGCGCGCGTGCCAACACAAAGGGCTCTGCGTGCCCAGTGTGGCACGCGTGCCATAGGTTCGCCATCACTGGCATAGACCATATCGCTGTGACCCGCATCAATGGGAGCCTGTAGTGCTCAACCATGTTTTGCTGGGTTTCACAGCTGTGTATAAGGTAGGTGATATGCTGTTACCTTAATATTTAGCTTTTTTAGCCACAATATTGACACCTCGTGAGAGGATATGATTTAATTCTCTATCCTGCTGGAAGAGAGGAATGTATTGTAAAAAAAAATTTTGATGTTGAAAAAATCCTGGCTATATGGGGTGTAAAAAGATGACACGTTCAGTATAAGTATTATTCTTAGATTTATCCCTCAGTAGATCATCACGTGATCTAGTTCTAGAGATGCTTAGTGCTCTATTCAAAGAATAATCGGTATACCCTCTCCTCTTCAACCTGCTCCTGATGTTCTTGGCTTCTGTGGAAAAGGAGGTTTCAGAGGAACATAGCCTCTTGGCCCTGAGGAATTCGCCTACCGGTAAATTGAGTAGAGTGTGTGGAGTGTGACAACTGTCCGCATGTAAGGGGTACTTATCACATAGCGAGATCGCTAGAGATCTGGTTTATTTTTTGCTCGTTGGTCTCCCGCTGTGCAGCACACATCGGCGTGTTTGACGGCAGGAGACCAACGAGCACCGACTCTGTGTAAGCTGCGTATGCTGGTAACCAGGGTAAAAAAGCGGTTTGCTTGATTACCCGATATTTACCCTGGTTACCAGCGTACACCGCTTAGCGCTGGCTCCTTGCACAAATAGCCAAGGTAAATATCGGGTAACTAAGCAAAGCGACGCACCAGCGATCCTGACCAGGTCATATTGTGATCAGAATCGCTGGTATGTTGTTTAGTGAGACGGTACCCTACGGTGGTGTTTCCACTGATCTCTTTCCTGTACAGAGTTGTCTCGATATCGCCTGTATTGGAATTACCTGATAGTTGTATGTCAAGAAAAGGGGCAGAATGGGTAAAATATATTAACTGAAAACCGCAGATTCAAGTTATTGTTGTTCAGATATGTGCTCAATGATTTGATAAACTCCTGTGGAGTGATATCTGTTTAATGATCACAGATAAATATCTGGTCATTTATGTACCTAGCGTACCATCGGATGTGTGTGAGGAATGGATTGTTTGCGGTATGTATGTATTGTTCTTCCCAGTATGCCATGTATAAGTTTGCTAGAGCGCATGACAAACTAGCTCCCATAGGGCATCCTGTGATTTGTAAATAATATATTCCATTAAACTGGGAGAAATTATGTTTAAGTACCAGTTACTGTAAGAATAAATTCTTTATGGATGTCATCCAGGGTGCTATATTTATCTAGATGGAAAAATAGGGCTTGTAAAGCTTCTTCATAGGAAATACAGGGATAGAGTGAAACTACGTCGCTAGTAATCCAAAAGGAATGTTCAGTCCATTTCATCTCCCTAAGATTCTGGAGGAGGCTTTTTGTGTCCTTTATCTAAACGACGGTGCGCTTCATGAGCGGTTGTAAAATATTGTCTAACCAATCTGAAAGGTGGCTGGCTAGCGATCCCGTGCTAGCAACAATGGGTCTTAACGGAGGGGGGAAGGTGTCTTTGTGAACTTTGGGTAGACTTTGAAAGATGGGGCAAATAGGAGTATCCACCATGAGGTATTCCTAGGTTTTCTTGTTTGGAATCCCCCAATCATAACCTTGTTGTAGAATATTCTATAATATGGTAGAAAAAATATTTGTTGGGTCCCCCATCAAACACCTATAGGTAGAGTGGTCATTTAGTATGGTGGTTATTTCTCTTTCATAAAGAGTTTTATCTAAGATGACCACTGATTCCCCCCCCCCCCCCCTAACCATCGGACCACGAGCACCCCTCGGATTTTGTGGCATAGGAAGACAGGTGAGCTGAACAATAATTTTTTAGGGGAAAAAAATGACCGGAGTGCTTCTTTAAAGGGAACCTGTCACCAGATTTAGTGACTATAAGCGGAGACCACCACTAGTGAACTCTTTTATATACAGCATTCTAACATGCTGTAGATAAGAGCCCAGGCCGCTGTGTAGAACATAAAAATAACTTTATAATAGTCACCTAAAGGCCGGTGTGGTGCAGACTGGTCGGATGGGTGTCTCCATTCACCTGTAGCGGCGCCTCCTCTTTCGACCATCTTTGTCCTCCTTTTGAATCCTGGGTGCATGATGCATCGTACGTCATCCACAGTAGCCGACATTGAGGTCCTGTGTAAGCGCACTACAATACTTTGATCTGCCCTACTCAGGGCAGATCAAAGGGCTTCTCAAAAAGTAACTAAACTTTTGGGAGAATTTTTTGTTTTATGCCCAATAATTCTGAGCAGATTGGTGAGGAATATGTTCTTGAAACTCCCCAAAATAGCTGAAAAGCTCTTTTAGAAGAGCACACACAGCACAGAGCGAATGCTGTAGAATGTAGTCCTGTCTCCTGAGCCGTGCACTTCTAAGGGGTCTTTTGAGCAATTTACGGGGGTCTCAGGACCCAGACCCACATAAATGTGCTCAGAATTAATGTACCTAAAACATAGAAGATATCTCCCAAAAATTAAGGTATTTTTTTAAATGTTTAACAGTACTATGGTTCCTGTATTGTCCGCAGTCTGATGATGGCTGGTAACAAATCCTGGTATCTCCTTATTATTGTTACATACATACTAGGAGCTGCAGTTTCATGCCAGACAATTTTATGTTGGGTTAGCTTTAGTTCTGGTGATGTAGTAGTGATTTGAGCATGATTTTGGTAATGTAGTCATGTACCAATGATGGTTCTGGTGATGTAGTAGTGATTTTAGCTTGGTTCTGATTATGCATTCATATACAGTTAGGTCCAGAAATATTTGGACAGTGACACAATTTTTAGCGAGTTGGGCTCTGAATGCCACCACATTGGATTTGAAATGAAATCTCTACAACAGAATTCAAGTGCAGATTGTAACGTTTAATTTGAAGGTTTGAACAAAAATATCTGATAGAAATTGTAGGAATTGTCACATTTCTTTACAAACACTCCACATTTTAGGAGGTCAAAAGTAATTGGACAAATAAACCAAACCCAAACAAAATATTTTTATTTTCAATATTTTGTTGCGAATCCTTTAGAGGCAATCACTGCCTTAACTCTGGAACCCATGGACATCACCAAACGCTGGGTTTCCTCCTTCTTAATGCTTTGCCAGGCCTTTACAGCCGCAGCCTTCAGGTCTTGCTTGTTTGTTGGTCTTTCCATCTTAAGTCTGGATTTGAGCAAGTGAAATGCATGCTCAATTGGGTTAAGATCTGGTGATTGACTTGGCCATTGCAGAATGTTCCACTTTTTTGCACTCATGAACTCCTGGGTAGCTTTAGCTGTATGCTTGGGGTCATTGTCCATCTGTACTATGAAGCGCCGTCCGATCAACTTTGCGGCATTTGGCTGAATCTGGGCTGAAAGTATATCCCGGTACACTTCAGAATTCATCCGGCTACTCTTGTCTGCTGTTATGTCATCAATAAACACAAGTGACCCAGTGCCATTGAAAGCCATGCATGCCCATGCCATCACGTTGCCTCCACCATGTTTTACAGAGGATGTGGTGTGCCTTGGATCATGTGCCGTTCCCTTTCTTCTCCAAACTTTTTTCTTCCCATCATTCTGGTACAGGTTGATCTTGGTCTCATCTGTCCATAGAATACTTTTCCAGAACTGAGCTGGCTTCATGAGGTGTTTTTAAGCAAATTTAACTCTGGCCTGTCTATTTTTGGAATTGATGAATGGTTTGCATCTAGATGTGAACCCTTTGTATTTACTTTCATGGAGTCTTCTCTTTACTGTTGACTTAGAGACAGATACACCTACCTCACTGAGAGTGTTCTGGACTTCAGTAGATGTTGTGAACGGGTTCTTCTTCACCAAAGAAAGTATGCGGCGATCATCCACCACTGTTGTCATCCGTGGACGCCCAGGCCTTTTTGAGTTCCCAAGCTCACCAGTCAATTCCTTTTTTCTCAGAATGTACCCGACTGTTGATTTTGCTACTCCAAGCATGTCTGCTATCTCTCTGATGGATTTTTTCTTTTTTTTTCAGCCTCAGGATGTTCTGCTTCACCTCAATTGAGAGTTCCTTAGACTGCATGTTGTCTGGTCACAGCAACAGCTTCCAAATGCAAAACCACACACCTGTAATCAACCCCAGACCTTTTAACTACTTCATTGATTACAGGTTAACGAGGGAGACGCCTTCAGAGTTAATTGCAGCCCTTAGAGTCCCTTGTCCAATTACTTTTGGTCCCTTGAAAAAGAGGAGGCTATGCATTACAGAGCTATGATTCCTAAACCCTTTCTCCGATTTGGATGTGAAAACTCTCATATTGCAGCTGGGAGTGTGCACTTTCAGCCCATATTATATATATAATTGTATTTCTGAACATGTTTTTGTAAACAGGTAAAATAACAAAACTTGTGTCACTGTCCAAATATTTCTGGACCTAACTGTACCAATGGCGGTTCTGGTAATGTAGCCGTGTGCAGATCGTGGTTCTGGTGATGTAGCAGTGTGCAGATGGTGGTTCTCGTGATGTAGTGATTTGAGGTTGGTTCTGGAGATGTTGTCATGTACAAATGGTTCTGATAATGTTATCATTATTTGAGGTTGGACTGTCGGCCGAGCCTGTCTATCTCCGGGTTCAGCCAACTGTAGTCTGTACAAGCGCCTTAACTACTTAATCTGAAGGGAATGTGAACGGTTTGGGTGTGTGCACACCATGGCCTTTACACATCTGTGGATCTATTGAGTTTTTCAGGAGGAGGACAGGTTAGGAAACACTGGCATCTTTTTTACATTGAAATTGTTTTAAGTACTAGTCAGCGACTTCTTGGTGGCAACAGCATGAAAAATGGTTCAAATACCTGTTTTAACCACTTGGTGTCTTTGAAAACCTGAAGCTGTTAAAATAAGCAAAATAAAACTGAACGTATGCGCATCAAGTGCAGATCTTCATTCCTATGGCGTTTAGCACTTTTTCAAGTGTGTTAGAGTAGTGTCTTAAATAGATGTCGCGTGCGCAAAATCATAATTTCTTTATCGTTCCTATGGGAGACCCAGACCATGGGTGTTTAACTTCTGCCTCCGGAGGACACACAAAGTACTACACTTAAAAGTGTAGCTCCTCCCTCTGAGTTTATACACCCCCCTGGAGAACCAGATCTAGCCAGTTTATCGCTTTGTGTTCAGGAGGCATACATCCACACATGCATTCTCATCTGATTTTTGATTTTTGGAAAGAGTTTGAAGAAAAGCGGGTCCAAGTCTGGACCCCCGGCATGTCCCTTCTCACCCCACTGTGTCGGTGGTGTTGTTAAGGTTGATTTCAAGGCTGGAGCCTTCCATGCCGCGCTCCTTCACCATCCCTCCTGGGCTCTGGCTTGAAGTGGGAGCCAGCACGGTTCTCCATGCTTGGCAGGAGACCGGTCTCCATCCGCAGCCCTTCAGGATTCTGCTGGACCGGAGCACTCATCCCCAGGGACTTGGAACCCTGCGTCTCAGCAAGCTAAGTACCTGAGACGTTTATATATTGGGGGTCCCTGTACTTTATTGTTGTGGGAGAGTGTGCTGATTGTGTTTTATGACATTTCCGGCGGGTTCTCTGGCTGTCGCCTGAGAACCGCGCCGATGGTGCCTGCGCGCCGGCCGCGCCGCTCAAATTTAGGCCCCGGCTTCGCCGGAGGCCTAGTTTCGGTTTCACTGCCCTCGCATGTCACTCATGCAGAGGGACAGGCTCGGCTCCGCCCGGCGGCCGTTCTGCACAGGGGAGGGACACTCCTCACTGCAGTGTATGTCCCCTCCCCTGTAGGTCTCTATGGCCCTCCGGATCCCGCTCCTCAAGCAAGTCCCGCCCCCTCTCTTCGCTCCGGCGGCCATTTTCTCAGCGTTCTCTCTGCATTGCAGCGCTGGTCTGCAGCATCTCTGCTGAGTTGCTGTGCTTGGTGGTCCGGGCTTCGGGATCTGGAGGGCAAACAACACCGCTCCAGCGGTCTGGTAAGCCACAACCGGTCTCCGGTTGTGGACCTCTGATTATACTCTCTGGGGTTCATTCTCTGGCAGATCCCCCACTCCAGCAGCATGTCTCACACGAGGAGCAAGGCTCCAAAGCTGTATTCAGTATGCACTGCATGTAAGCTCCTGCTGCCTGAACCGAGCATATTCCCACATTGTGATGCCTGCTCTAACCTGGCGGTGCCTCAGCCTGGAGTCTCACCCCCAGTGGTCTCTCAGGCTGCTCCTGCTACTGTGGCTGAACCCCCGGCTTGGGTAGAATCCTTTTCTAGGTCTATCTCCCAGTCTTTTGCCTACTCCATGGGACTTCTATCCAGGACTTTGCTGAACATGCATCAGCCCATTTCACAGGGTGCCTCTGCTGCTAGGGGTCTCTCAGGACCGGAGCTCACAGAGGATTCATCATCTGGTCCCAGACCCCGTCCTTCTAAGAAGAGACGCAGGGTTCCCTCTCCTTCCTCGTCCCACGGCTCTGATTCAGGAGCTGACTCGCAGGACGAGGAGGATGCCTTTACGGGGGGCTCGGAGGTTAACTCCATGTACCCCATTGATCTGTCCGAAAGTGACTCAGATGTTAGTGATTTGATTGCGTCCATTAATTCTGTACTGGATCTCAATCCGCCAGTATCAGAGGAACAACCCTCTCTGGCAGAAAAGCACCAGTTTACCTCGCCTAAGAGAGTAAAGAGTGTGTTCTTTAACCACTCCAGTTTTCAGGCCGCTGTGACCAAGCCCAGGGCCTGTCCTGACAAACACTTCCCAAAGCGTGGTTCTGATGACCGCTTTCCCTTTCTACCTGAGGTGGTCAAGGAGTGGGCTCATTCCCCAAAGGTAGACCCCCCGGTGTCTAGACTCTCAGCCCGGACCGTTGTATCGGTGGCTGATGGCACCTCTCTTAAGGATTACACTGACCGCCAGATTGACCTACTGGCCAAATCCGTATATGAAGCGGCGGGGGCCTCGTTCTCCCCGACTTTTGCAGCAGTGTGGGCTCTCAAAGCCATCTCTGCTTCTCTAGAGGGGATGCATTCCCTCGCCAGGGAATCTGTGCCCGAAATGGTTACCTTAACTTCCCAAGCTTCAGCTTTTTCATCCTATGCCATGTCTGCCATGCTCGAGGCTTCTCACCGCACTGCGGTGGCTTCGGCTAATTCCCTCGCTATCCGCAGGATCTTGTGGCTTCGAGAGTGGAAGGCAGATGCTTCTTCAAAGAAGTACCTTGCTGGACTCCCTTTTGCTGGGTCCCGGTTGTTCGGTGAACAGCTGGATGAAATCATTAAGGAAGCTACTGGCGGGAAGAGTACTTCCATGCCACAAACCAAAACCATGAAACCTATCCAGGGCAGGAATCAGTCGAGGTTTCGTTCCTTTCGTTCCTCAAACTGGTCGTCCTCTAAGCCCTCGGCCTCGTCCACTAACTCAGCCAAGGACCAGAAATCCAACTGGCGCCCAAAAGCGCGTCCACAAGAGACCGCAGGAGGTGCTGCCGCCAAGGCAGCCTCCTCGTGACTATCTGTCCGCGCCAGCAACGTCCTTAGTCGGTGGCAGGCTCTCCCACTTTGGCGACGCGTGATTTCAACACGTCTCCGATCAGTGGGTGAGGGATATCATCTCCCACGGCTACAGGATAGAATTCTCTTCCAGCCCGCCAAACAGATTTTTTCTGTCAACTCCCCCCTGCTCCAAGGCTGCCGCCTTCTCTCAGGCCGTGGCATCCTTGCAGGCCAACGGAGTAATTGTACCGGTTCCCGCACGGGAACGGTTCAGAGGTTTCTACTCAAATCTCTTTCTAGTCCCCAAAAAGGACGGTTCCTTCCGGCCCATCCTGGATCTCAAGCTTCTGAACAAGTATGTTCAGGTGCGGCATTTTCGCATGGAGTCTCTGCGATCAGTCATTGCCTCAATGACCCAAGGGGATTTCCTGGCATCCATCGACATCAGAGATGCCTATCTTCATGTGCCAATTGCAGTTTCACACCAGCGTTGGCTACATTTTGCAATCGGAGAGGAACATTTCCAATTCGTGGCTCTCCCCTTCGGGTTGGCCACAGCTCCTCGGGTATTCACCAAGGTCATGGCAGCAGTGATTGCGGTCCTGCACCTACAGGGGTTGGCAGTGATCTCTTACCTGGACGACCTTCTAGTCAAGGCTTCATCCAGCGTAGACTGTCAGCGGAGTGTCTCGCTCACTCTCGCCACTCTAGCCCAATTCGGGTGGCTTGTCAATCTTCCCAAATCCACCCTGACTCCGACCCAGAGTCTCACGTACCTAGGGATGCAGTTCGAGACACTGCCGGCACTTGTGAAGTTGCCCTTAGTCAAACAGCAGTCCCTCCAACTGGCGGTGCGCTCTCTGCTGAGGCCCCGCCGTTATTCCCTCCGGCGCCTGATGCAGGTGCTGGGTCAGATGGTGGCGTCAATGGAGGCTGTTCCCTTTGCCCAGTTCCATCTGCGTCCCCTGCAGCTGGACATTCTCCGCTGTTGGGACAAGCGGCCTTCCTCCTTGCACAGGTTAGTGGCTCTGTCGCCACAGACCAGGAGCTCTCTTCAGTGGTGGCTTCGGCCCCTCTCTCTGTCTCAGGGGCGCTCCTTTCTGGCCCCGTCCTGGGTGATCCTCACCACGGATGCCAGTCTATCCGGCTGGGGAGCGGTATGTCTCTGCCACCGAGCGCAGGGCACTTGGACTCCGTCCGAGTCAGCCCTTTCGATCAATGTGCTGGAAACCAGAGCCGTGCTTCTGGCTCTCCTACCTTTTCGCCATCTGCTGGCGGGCAGGCACATCCGAGTCCATTCAGACAACGCGACAGCGGTTGCCTACATCAATCACCAAGGCGGGACACGCAGCCGCCTGGCGGTATTGGAGGTACAACGCATCCTTCAATGGGCGGAGGACTCCAAGTCCACCAAATCCGCAGTCCACATTCCAGGCGTGGAAAACTGGGAGGCAGATTATCTCAGCCGTCAAACCGTGGACAGTGGCGAGTGGTCCCTGCACCCGGCAGTTTTTCAGTCAATCTGCCGCAAATGGGGCACTCCGGACGTGGACCTAATGGCATCCCGTCACAACAACAAAGTTCCCGTTTACGTGGCTCGCTCCCACGATCCTCAGGCATTCGCCGCGGACGCTCTGGTTCAAGACTGGTCCCAGTTTCGTCTGTCCTACGTGTTTCCCCATCTAGCTCTCTTGCCCAGAGTACTGCGCAAGATCAGAATGGAAGGCCGTCGAGTCATCCTCATTGCTCCGGACTGGCCCAGGCGAGCTTGGTACCCAGACCTGCTCCATCTGTCCGTAGAGGTGCCGTGGCATCTTCCGGACCGTCCAGACCTCTCACAAGGTCCGTTTTTCCGCCTGAATTATGCGGCTCTCAGATTGACGGCGTGACTCTTGAGTCCTGGATCTTGACGGCTTCTGGTATCCCTCCTGAAGTCATCTCCACTATGACTCGGGCCCGTAAGTCTTCCTCCGCCAAGATCTATCACAGGACTTGGAAACTTTTCCTGTCCTGGTGTCGCTCTTCCGGCCATCCTCCTTGGCCATTTTCCTTGCCGACCCTTCTGTCCTTTCTACAGTCCGGTCTGCAGCTGGGACTGTCCCTCAACTCTCTCAAGGGACAAGTCTCAGCTCTATCAGTGCTGTTCCAGCGGCGTCTCGCCCGGCTGGCTCAGGTCCGCACCTTCATGCAAGGCACGTCTCACATCATTCCGCCTTACCGGCGGCCCTTGGATCCCTGGGACCTCAATTTGGTTCTCACGGTTTTGCAGAAACCCCCCTTTTGAGCCTCTTAGGGAGGTTTCTTTGTTTCATCTTTCACAGAAAGTGGTCTTTCTAGTGGCCATAACTTCCCTCAGGAGAGTCTCCGATTTGGCTGCGCTCTCTTCGGAGTCACCTTTTTTGTTTTTTCATCAAGACAAGGTGGTTCTTCGTCCGACTCCGGACTTTCTTCCTAAGGTGGTCTCTCCTTTCCACCTTAACCAGGACATTACCCTACCTTCCTTTTGTCCGGCTCCTGTTCATCGCTTTGAAAAAGCGTTGCATACTCTGGATCTGGTGCGTGCTCTCCGGATCTATATGTCTCGCACCGCTGCTCTTAGGCGGTGCACTTCTCTTTTTGTGCTAACCACAGGTCGGCGCAAGGGCCTCTCTGCTTCTAAGCCGACCTTAGCCCGTTGGATTAGGTCGACCATTTCGGACGCCTACCAGTGTTCTCAGGTGCCTCCCCCGCCGGAGATCAAGGCACACTCGAGCCGTAGCCTGGTGCCTGAAAGCCCAAGAGGCACCGACAGCTCTGGTCAACAAGTCTGTCAGGCTGCCACTTGGACTAGCCTGCATACCTTTTCAAAGAACTACCAAGTGCATGCTCATGCTTCGGCAGATGCGAGCTTGGGCAGACGCATCCTTCAGGCGGCTGTCGCCCATTTGTGAAGTTAGGCTCCGCCTACTTCTTAGTTTTTCTGTTTATTCCCACCCATGGACTGCTTTGAGACGTCCCGTGGTCTGGGTCTCCCATAGGAACGATAAAGAAAAAGAGAATTTTGTTTACTTACCGTAAATTCTTTTTCTTATAGTTCCGTATTGGGAGACCCAGCTCCCTCCCTGTTGCCTGTTGGCAATTTCTTGTTCCGCGTGTTATCACCAGCTGTTGTCGTGGACAGAGTCTCTGGTTGTTCCGGTTCTTGCTCTGCTTTACTTGTGGGTGGCTATTCTCCTTCAGCTTTTGCACTAAACTGGCTAGATCTGGTTCTCCAGGGGGTGTATAAGCTCAGAGGGAGGAGCTACACTTTTAAGTGTAGTACTTTGTGTGTCCTCCGGAGGCAGAAGCTAAACACCCATGGTCTGGGTCTCCCAATACGGAACTATAAGAAAAAGAATTTACGGTAAGTAAACAAAATTCTCTTTTTTACGTAGTCAGTAAAGGGTGCGACCACAAAGTGTCTAGGGCAGCATGACGGCCAAATACAGCCCTGCCCATGCTACTGTGTAATATCCCCCTGTAAAATGTCTCCAATTTTGCTGAATAATATCTCCCATGCCGCTGTGTAATATCCCCCATTCTGCTTTGTAATATCCCCCATGTTGCTGTGTATTTTCTACCATTCTACAGTGTAATATCCCTCTATTCTGCTGTATAATGTCCCCCATGTTACTGTGTAATGTCCCCCATGCTGCGGTTTAATCTCCCCTCTGCTGCTGTGTAATATACCCCCATTCTGCTGTATAATGTCTCCTATTCTCCTCTGTCATGTTCCATTTGCTAATGTGTAATGTATCCAATGCTGCTGTATAATGTACCCAATGCTGCTGTGTAATTCACCTCCATGCTGCTGTATAATGTACCCAATGCTGTTGTGTAATATACCCCATTCTACTGTATATCCCCCATGCTGCAGTGTACTATCCCCCATTCTGCTGTGTAATGTCCCCCCTACTGCTGTGTAATGTTCTCCATCCTACTGTGTAATATCTGCCACTCTGCTGTGTGTCTCCCATGCTGCTGTGTAAAATCTCCGTTTTGCTGTGTAATATCCCTATGCTGCTGTGTAATATCCCCAATTATGCTGTGTAATATCTCCCATGCTGCTGTGTAAAATATCCCATGCTGCTGTGTACTATCCCCCATTCTTCTGTATAATATACCCCATGGTGTAGTATAATAAACCCTATTCTGCTGTCTTATGTTCCCCATTCTACTGTATAATGTCCTCCATGCTACTGTGTAATATCTGGCATTCTGCTTTATGTATCCAATGCTCCTATGTAATACCCCCATTCTTCTGTATAATGTCTCCCATGCTGCTGTGTAATACTGTGTACTTTTTGCTTTATAATATCTCCCATTCTGCTGTATGGTGTCCCCAAATATTTCTGTGTAATGTTCCCCATGCTACAGTGTAATATCCCCTATTCTGCTGTATAATATCCCACTGGTTCCTGTGTAATGTTCCAAAAGCTGCTATGTAATGTTCCCTTTGCTGATGTGTAATATCCCACTATTCTGCTGTATAATGTCTCCCATGTAGCTGTGTAATGTCCCACATGCTGTTGCGTAATGTTCCCCATGCTGCGGTGTAATCTCCCCTATGCTGCTGTGTAATATACCCCATTCTGCTTTATAATGTCTCCCATGCTCCTCTGTCATGTTCTCTATGCTGCTGTGTAATGTACCCCATGCTGCTGTGTAATATCCCTTATGCTGCTTTTTATTATGCCTCATTCTCCTGTACAATGTTTCCCATGCTTCTGTGTAATATCCCCCATTCTGCTGTATAACGTCCTCCATGCTACTTTTTATTATCCGCCATTCTGCAGTATGCCTCCCATCTTTCTGTGTAATATCCACATTCTGCTGTGTAATGTCTACCATGCTCTTGTTTAATATCCCCCATGCTGCTGTGTAACATCCCACATTCTGCTTTGTAATATCCCATTTTTTGCTGTATAATGTCCCCATGTTGCTCTGTAATGTTCCCTATGTTACTGTGTAATATACCCCAAATATGTTGTATAGTTTCCCCCCATGTTGCTCTGTAATGTCCCCCATGCTGCTTTGTAATGTCCCCATTCTGCTGTATAATGTCCCTTATGCTGCTGTGTAATATCCCCCATTCAACTGTATAATGTTCCCTATGTAGCTATGTAATATCCCCCCGTTCTGCTGTATAATGTCCTCCATGCTACTGTGTATTATCTGCCATTCTGCAGCATGCCTCCCATCTTCCTGAGTAATATCCCCATTCTGCTGTATGTAATGTTTCCCATGCTCTTATGTGATATTCCCCATGCTGCTGTGTAATATCCCCATTCCGCTGCATAATGTCACCCATGCGGCAGTATAATATCCCCCATTCTGCTTTTTAACCCCTTCACAAATTGGCCGATTTTTCGCTTTCCTTTTTTTTTTCCGCAATTCTTCTGAGAGACGTAACTTTTTTATTTTTCAGTCAATATGGTCATGTGAGGGCTCATTTTTTGTGGAACGAGCTGGACATTTAAATTAAACTGTAAGTTTTACCATACAGTGTACTGGAAAGCGGCACAAAAAATTCCAAATACAGAAAAATTGCAAAGAAGTGCGATAGCACTATTGTTTTTGAGATATATTTTATTCACTGTGTTCACTGTATGGTAAAACTGATGTGTGGGTGTGATGCCTCAGGTCAGTGCGAGTTTGTAGACACCAAACATGTATAGATTTACTTTTATATAAGGGGTTAAAAAAAATCGGAAGTTTTTCTGAATAAAGTGGCGCACGTTTTACGCCATATTCCGTGACTTGTAGCGTTTTAATTTTTCAGGATCTATGGCTCAGTGATGGCTTATTTTTTGCGCCTCGTTTTAAACGGTACCATTTTTGCGCAGATGCTACGTATTGATCGTCTGTTATTGCATTTTGCGCAAAAGTTGTGGCGACAAACGTCATTTTGGCGTTTAGAATTTTTTACCGTTACGCTGTTTACTGATCAGATTAATTGATTTTATATTTTGATCGGGCGTTTCTGAACGCGGCGATACCAAATATGTGTATACTTTTTATTTCTTTAACCCTTTAATTTTCAATGGGGCGAAAGGGGGGTGATTTGAACTTTTAGGGGTTTTTTTTTTTTTTTCTTTTATTTTTTTAAACTTTTTTTTTACCTTTTTTTATTTAACTAGTCCCCCTAGGGGGCTATAGCAATCAGCAATACGATCGCTCTGCACCATCCCCCATAATGCTGTGTAATGTTCTCCATGCTACTGTGTAATATCTGCCACTCTGCTGTATGTCTCCCATTCTGCTGTGTAAAATCTCCATTTTGCTGTGTAATATCTCCCATGCTGCTGTGTAATATATCCCATGCTGCTGTGTAAAATGCCCCATTCTGCTTTCTAATATCCCCCATTCTGGTGTATAACGTCTCCAATTTTGCTGTATAATGTCCTTCATGCTGCTATGTAAAATCCGGCATTCTGCTGTAACATGTCCCCCATGCTTCTATATAATGTCCGCAATGCTGCTGTGTACTATCCCCCATTCTTCTGTATAATATACCCCATGGTGCAGTATAATAAACCCTATCCTGCTGTCTTATGTTCCCCATTCTACTGTATAATGTCCTCCATGCTACTGTGTAATATCTGGCATTCTGCTGTATGTATCCCATGCTCCTATGTAATACCCCCATTCTTCTGTATAATGTATAATGTCTCCCATGCTGCTGTGTAATATATCCCACTTTTTTTGCTTTGTAATATCTCCCATTCTACTGTATGGTGTCCCCAAATATTTCTGTGTAATGTTCCCCATGCTACAGTGTAATATCCCCTATTCTGCTGTATAATATCCCCCTGGTTGCTGTGTAATGTTCGAAAAGCTGCTGTGTAATGTTCCCTTTTGCTGATATGTAATATCCCCTATTCTGCTGTATAATGTCTCCCATGTAGCTGTTTAATGTCCCACATGCTGTTGCGTAATGTTCCCCATGCTGCTGTGTAATATACTCCCATTCTGCTTTATAATGTCTCCCATGCTCCTCTATCATGTTCTCTATGCTGCTGTGTAATGTCCCTTATGCTTCTGTGTAATATCCCCCATTCTGCGGTATAACGTCCTCCATGCTACTTTTTATTATCCGCCATTCTGCAGCAATCCGATCGCTCTGCACTATCTGCTGATCACAGCTATACAGCTGTAAACAGCAGATACGGTCACTTCCTGCTTCACTGGCCTCCGGTAAAAGTGAAACTGAAAGTGGTTCATGTCTAGCATAGGAGTCATCACATGACCCTGTGCTACCATGACAACCACCGGAAGTCACGTGACATGTCACGTGACTTCCGGCATCGGGCGGTAAGTAAAACTTTACAGCGATCGCGTTTATAATGGAGCTGTCACATATTGACAGTGCCATTTCAGCGGTTAAACGGCACGAGCAGATAACGATTCTGCTCGTGCCTAGCAGGCACTCATCTCAGCTGTGAAAATCAGCTGAGATGTGCGCCGATCGCGGCATGCTGCCGCCGGCAGACCGTGGGCAGTAACGTTATGACTGCTAGGTTGTAGAATTACTGCCCGCGGTCGTTAAGGGGTTAATGTCCCCCACGCTGCCGTATAATTTCTCCTATCAGAGAAAGCTGTGGAGAAAAAGCGCACATAAGGTCTTATCCGATGATAAAGCAAATATAAGACAAAGGGACAGGCACTCACCTGTTATAGTTGTGACAGGCACAACTCCTTGAGAAGCAGAAGCAAATGAATTCAAATGATGTGGTAAGTTGCAGCCCCGATAAAGCCGTGGATAAAAAAAAAGGTAGGAAAAAAAGTCGGGTTTGATGCTGCGCTAAAAACCACAAATCCAAGTGTTGTAATAAATTATTTTCTTTATTTTCAATGGTCAACGCGTTTCAAAGGCATCTCCACCTTCTTCTTCAGGACAAAGAAACGAAAAGAACAGCCTAAAGTAGGCTGTTCTTTTCGTTTCTTTGTCCTGAAGAAGAAGGCGGAGATACCTTTGAAACGCGTTGACCATTGAAAATAAAGAAAATAATTTATTACAACACTTGGATTTGTGGTTTTTAGCGCAGCATCAAACCCGACTTTTTTTCTACCTTTGTATAATTTCTCCTGTTACTGCTGTATAATGTACCCAATGCTGCTGTGTAATATCCCCCATTCTGCTGTATAATAGCCCCATTGGTGCAGTGTACTTGTTTTCATTTTGCTGTGTTATGTCCCCCCTGCTGCTGTATAATGTCTTCCCTGTTTTTTTGTAATATATGCCATTCTGTTGTATGTCTCCTATGCTGCTGTATAATATCACCAGGCTGCAGTGTAATATCCCCCATTCTAATGTATAATGTCTTACATTTGGCTCTGTAATATACCCCATTCTGCTGTATAATATACACCATGGTGCAGTGTATTCTTTTCCATTCTGCTGTGTAATGTCTCCCTCTGCTGCTGTATAATGTCCTCCAAGATATTTTGTAATATCTGCCATTTTGCTGTATGTCTTCTATGCTGCTGTGTTCTATCCCCATGCTACTATGTAATATCTTCCATAATGCTGTGTAACATCCCCCGTTCTGCTATGTAATATTCCCCATTCTGCTTTGTAATATCCCCCATGTTGCTGTGTATTTTCTACCATGCTACAGTGTAATATCCCTCTATTCTGCTGTATAATGTTCCCCATGTTACTGTGTAATGTCCCCCATGCTGCGGTGTAATCTCCCCTCTGCTGCTGTGTATGATACCCCCATTCTGCTGTATAATGTCTCCTATTCTCCTCTGTCATGTTCCGTTTGCTAATGTGTAATGTATCCAATGCTGCTGTATAATGTACCCAATGCTGCTGTGTAATTCACCTCCATGCTGCTGTATAATGTACCCAATGCTGTTGTGTAATATACCCCATTCTACTGTATATCCCCCATGCTGCAGTGTACTATCCCCCATTCTGCTGTGTAATGTCCCCCCTACTGCTGTGTAATGTTCTCCATCCTACTGTGTAATATCTGCCACTCTGCTGTGTGTCTCCCATGCTGCTGTGTAAAATCTCCGTTTTGCTGTGTAATATCCCTATGCTGCTGTGTAATATCCCCAATTATGCTGTGTAATATCTCCCATGCTGCTGTGTAAAATATCCCATGCTGCTGTGTAATATGCCCTATTCTGCTTTCTAATATCCCCATTCTGGTGTATAACGTCTCCAATTTTGCTGTATAATGTCCTTCATGCTGCTGTGTAATATCCCCCATTCTGCTATGTAATATCCCCCATGCTGCTGTGTAATATCCCCATTCTGTTTTGTAATATCCGGCATTCTGCTGTAAAATGTCCCCCATGCTGCTATATAATGTCCGCAATGCTGCTGTGTACTATCCCCCATTCTTCTGTATAATATACCCCATGGTGTAGTATAATAAACCCTATTCTGCTGTCTTATGTTCCCCATTCTACTGTATAATGTCCTCCATGCTACTGTGTAATATCTGGCATTCTGCTGTATGTATCCAATGCTCCTCTGTAATACCCCCATTCTTCTGTATAATGTCTCACATGCTGCTGTGTAATACTGTGTACTTTTTTGCTTTATAATATCTCCCATTCTGCTGTATGGTGTCCCCAAATATTTCTGTGTAATGTTCCCCATGCTACAGTGTAATATCCCCTATTCTGCTGTATAATATCCCACTGGTTCCTGTGTAATGTTCCAAAAGCTGCTGTGTAATGTTCCCTTTGCTGATGTGTAATATCCCACTATTCTGCTGTATAATGTCTCCCATGTAGCTGTGTAATGTCCCACATGCTGTTGCGTAATGTTCCCCATGCTGCGGTGTAATCTCCCCTATGCTGCTGTGTAATATACCCCATTCTGCTTTATAATGTCTCCCATGCTCCTCTGTCATGTTCTCTATGCTGCTGTGTAATGTACCCCATGCTGCTGTGTAATATCCCTTATGCTGCTTTTTATTATGCCTCATTCTGCTGTACAATGTTTCCCATGCTTCTGTGTAATATCCCCCATTCTGCTGTATAACGTCCTCCATGCTACTTTTTATTATCCGCCATTCTGCAGTATGCCTCCCATCTTTCTGTGTAATATCCACATTCTGCTGTGTTATGTCTACCATGCTCTTGTTTAATATCCCCCATGCTGCTGTGTAACATCCCACATTCTGCTTTGTAATCTCCCATTTTTTGCTGTATAATGTCCCCATGTTGCTCTGTAATGTTCCCTATGTTACTGTGTAATATACCCCAAATATGTTGTATAGTTTCCCCCATGTTGCTCTGTAATGTCCCCCATGCTGCTTTGTAATGTCCCCATTCTGCTGTATAATGTCCCTTATGCTGCTGTGTAATATCCCCCATTCAACTGTATAATGTTCCCTATGTAGCTATGTAATATCCCCCCGTTCTGCTGTATAATGTCCTCCATGCTACTGTGTATTATCTGCCATTCTGCAGCATGCCTCCCATCTTCCTGAGTAATATCCCCATTCTGCTGTATGTAATGTTTCCCATGCTCTTATGTGATATTCCCCATGCTGCTGTGTAATATCCCCATTCCGCTGCATAATGTCACCCATGCGGCAGTATAATATCCCCCATTCTGCTTTTTAACCCCTTCACAAATTGGCCGATTTTTCGCTTTCCTTTTTTTTCCCGCAATTCTTCTGAGAGACGTAACTTTTTTATTTTTCAGTCAATATGGTCATGTGAGGGCTCATTTTTTGTGGAACGAGCTGGACATTTAAATTAAACTGTAAGTTTTACCATACAGTGTACTGGAAAGCGGCAAAAAAATTCCAAATACAGAAAAATTGCAAAGAAGTGCGATAGCACTATTGTTTTTGAGATATTTTATTCACTGTGTTCACTGTATGGTAAAACTGATGTGTGGGTGTGATGCCTCAGGTCAGTGCGAGTTTGTAGACACCAAACATGTATAGATTTACTTTTATATAAGGGGTTAAAAAAAATCGGAAGTTTTTCTGAATAAAGTGGCGCACGTTTTACGCCATATTCCGTGACTTGTAGCGTTTTAATTTTTCAGGATCTATGGCTCAGTGATGGCTTATTTTTTGCGCCTCGAGCTGATGTTTTAAACGGTACCATTTTTGCGCAGATGCTACGTTTTGATCGTCTGTTATTGCATTTTGCGCAAAAGTTGTGGCGACAAACGTCATTTTGGCGTTTAGAGTTTTTTGCCGTTACGCTGTTTACTGATCAGATTAATTGATTTTATATTTTGATCGGGCGTTTCTGAACGCGGCGATACCAAATATGTGTATACTTTTTATTTCTTTAACCCTTTAATTTTCAATGGGGCAAAAGGGGGGTGATTTCAACTTTTAGGGTTTTTTTTTTTTTTTTAATTTTTTTAAACTTTTTTTTTTTACCTTTTTTTATTTAACTAGTCCCCCTAGGGGGCTATAGCAATCAGCAATCCGATCGCTCTGCACCATCCCCCATAATGCTGTATAATGTTCTCCATGCTACTGTGTAATATCTGCCACTCTGCTGTATGTCTCCCATTCTGCTGTGTAAAATCTCCATTTTGCTGTGTAATATCTCCCATGCTGCTGTGTAATATATCCCATGCTGCTGTGTAAAATTCCCCATTCTGCTTTCTAATATCCCCCATTTTGGTGTATAACGTCTCCAATTTTGCTGTATAATGTCCTTCATGCTGCTATGTAAAATCCGGCATTCTGCTGTAACATGTCCCCCATGCTGCTATATAATGTCCGCAATGCTGCTGTGTACTATCCCCCATTCTTCTGTATAATATACCCCATGGTACAGTATAATAAACCCTATCCTGCTGTCTTATGTTCCCCATTCTACTGTATAATGTCCTCCATGCTACTGTGTAATATCTGGCATTCTGCTGTATGTATCACATGCTCCTAGGTATATACCCCCATTCTTCTGTATAATGTATAATGTTTCCCATGCTGCTGTGTAATATATCCCACTTTTTTTGCTTTGTAATATCTCCCATTCTACTGTATGGTGTCCCCAAATATTTCTGTGTAATGTTCCCCTATGCTACAGTGTAATATCCCCTATTCTGCTGTATAATATCCCCCTGGTTGCTGTGTAATGTTCGAAAAGCTGCTGTGTAATGTTCCCTTTTGCTGATATGTAATATCCCCTATTCTGCTGTATAATGTCTCCCATGTAGCTGTTTAATGTCCCACATGCTGTTGCGTAATATTCCCCATGCTGCTGTGTAATATACCCCCATTCTGCTTTATAATGTCTCCCATGCTCCTCTATCATGTTCTCTATGCTGCTGTGTAATGAACCCCATGCTGCTGTGTAATGTCCCTTATGCTTCTGTGTAATATCCCCCATTCTGCGGTATAACGTCCTCCATGCTACTTTTTATTATCCGCCATTCTGCAGCAATCCGATCGCTCTGCACTATCTGCTGATCACAGCTATACAGCTGTAAACAGCAGATATGGTCACTTCCTGCTTCACTGGCCTCCGGTAAAAGTGAAACTGAAAGTGGTTCATGTCTAGCATAGGAGTCATCACATGACCCTGTGCTACCATGACAACCACCGGAAGTCACGTGACATGTCACGTGACTTCCGGCATCGGGCGGTAAGTAAAACTTTACAGCGATCGCGTTTATAATGGAGCTGTCACATATTGACAGTGCCATTTCAGGGGTTAAACGGCACGAGCAGATAACGATTCTGCTCGTGCCTAGCAGGCACTCATCTCAGCTGTGAAAATCAGCTGAGATGTGCGCCGATCGCGGCATGCTGCCGCCGGCAGACCGTGGGCAGTAACGTTATGACTGCTAGGTTGTAGAATTACTGCCCGCGGTCGTTAAGGGGTTAATGTCCCCCACGCTGCCGTATAATTTCTCCTATCAGAGAAAGCTGTGGAGAAAAAGCGCACATAAGGTCTTATCCGAAGATAAAGCAAATATAAGAGAAAGGGACAGGCGCTCACCTGTTATAGTTGTGACAGGCACAACTCCTTGAGAAGCAGAAGCAAATGAATTCAAATGATGTGGTAAGTTGCAGCCCCGATAAAGCCGTGGATAAAAAAAAGGTAGGAAAAAAAGTCGGGTTTGATGCTGCGCTAAAAACCACAAATCCAAGTGTTGTAATAAATTATTTTCTTTATTTTCAATGGTCAACGCGTTTCAAAGGCATCTCCACCTTCTTCTTCAGGACAAAGAAACGAAAAGAACAGCCTAAAGTAGGCTGTTCTTTTCGTTTCTTTGTCCTGAAGAAGAAGGCGGAGATACCTTTGAAACGCGTTGACCATTGAAAATAAAGAAAATAATTTATTACAACACTTGGATTTGTGGTTTTTAGCGCAGCATCAAACCCGACTTTTTTTCTACCTTTGTATAATTTCTCCTGTTACTGCTGTATAATGTACCCAATGCTGCTGTGTAATATCCCCCATTCTGCTGTATAATAGCCCCATTGGTGCAGTGTACTTGTTTTCATTTTGCTGTGTTATGTCCCCCCTGCTGCTGTATAATGTCCTCCCTGTTTTTTTGTAATATATGCCATTCTGTTGTATGTCTCCTATGCTGCTGTATAATATCACCAGGCTGCAGTGTAATATCCCCCATTCTAATGTATAATGTCTTACATTTGGCTCTGTAATATACCCCATTCTGCTGTATAATATACGCCATGGTGCAGTGTATTCTTTTCCATTCTGCTGTGTAATGTCTCCCTCTGCTGCTGTATAATGTCCTCCAAGATATTTTGTAATATCTGCCATTTTGCTGTATGTCTTCTATGCTGCTG
Source organism: Anomaloglossus baeobatrachus (assembly GCF_048569485.1). Classification (NCBI taxonomy): domain Eukaryota; kingdom Metazoa; phylum Chordata; class Amphibia; order Anura; family Aromobatidae; genus Anomaloglossus; species Anomaloglossus baeobatrachus. Next base: position 119,644,293 of record NC_134363.1, read on the forward strand.
TGTTCTATCCCCATGCTACTATGTAATATCTTCCATAATGCTGTGTAACATCCCCCGTTCTGCTATGTAATATTCCCCATTCTGCTTTGTAATATCCCCCATGTTGCTGTGTATTTTCTACCATGCTACAGTGTAATATCCCTCTATTCTGCTGTATAATGTTCCCCATGTTACTGTGTAATGTCCCCCATGCTGCGGTGTAATCTCCCCTCTGCTGCTGTGTATGATACCCCCATTCTGCTGTATAATGTCTCCTATTCTCCTCTGTCATGTTCCGTTTGCTAATGTGTAATGTATCCAATGCTGCTGTATAATGTACCCAATGCTGCTGTGTAATTCACCTCCATGCTGCTGTATAATGTACCCAATGCTGTTGTGTAATATACCCCATTCTACTGTATATCCCCCATGCTGCAGTGTACTATCCCCCATTCTGCTGTGTAATGTCCCCCCTACTGCTGTGTAATGTTCTCCATCCTACTGTGTAATATCTGCCACTCTGCTGTGTGTCTCCCATGCTGCTGTGTAAAATCTCCGTTTTGCTGTGTAATATCCCTATGCTGCTGTGTAATATCCCCAATTATGCTGTGTAATATCTCCCATGCTGCTGTGTAAAATATCCCATGCTGCTGTGTAATATGCCCTATTCTGCTTTCTAATATCCCCATTCTGGTGTATAACGTCTCCAATTTTGCTGTATAATGTCCTTCATGCTGCTGTGTAATATCCCCCATTCTGCTGTATAATATACGCCATGGTGCAGTGTATTCTTTTCCATTCTGCTGTGTAATCTCTCCCTCTGCTGCTGTATAATGTCCTCCAAGGTATTTTGTAATATCTGCCATTTTGCTGTATGTCTTCTATGCTGCTGTGTTCTATCCCCATGCTACTATGTAATATCTTCCATAATGCTGTGTAACATCCCCCGTTCTGCTATGTAATATTCCCCATTCTGCTTTGTAATATCCCCCATGTTGCTGTGTATTTTCTACCATGCTACAGTGTAATATCCCTTTATTCTGATGTATAATGTCCCCCATGTTGCTGTGTAATCTCCCCTATGCTGCTGTGTACTTTCCTCCCATGCTGCTGTATAATGTACCCAATGCTAAGTTGTAATATCCCCCATTCTGCTGTGTAATGTCTGCCTTGAGGCTCCAATGTGAGGCTTTTTGGGGGACGGGCAGACAGAGGCTATAGTCGGGGGGTTGAGTGGCACGGGCAGGCAGAGGCTATAGTCTGGGGATTGCGGAGGAGGGGCAGGCAGAGGCTATTATCTAGAGATTGCAAGGAAGGGGCAGGCAGAGGCTATAGTCTGGGGATTGCGGCGGAGGGACAGGCAGAGGCTATAGTCTGGGGGAAGGGCAGGCATAGGATATAGTCGGGATTGTGGGATTGTGCCATTTTGCTGTATGTCTTCCATGCTGCTGTGTAATATCCCCAAGCTACTATGTAATATCTTCCATTATGCTGTGTAACATCCCCCGTTCTGCTGTGTAATGTCCCCCATGTTGCTCTGTAATGTTCCCCATGTTGCTGTCTAATATCCCCAATTCTGCTGTATATTGTCCTCCATGTTGCTGTGTAGCATCCCCCATTCTACTTTGTAATACCCCCCATTCTGCTGTATAATGTCTCCCATGTTGCTGAGTAATGTACCTCATTATATTTATATTGTCCCTTTGCTGCTGTGTAAATTACCTCATGCTGCTGTATAATCTACCCAATGCTGCTGTATAATATCCCCCTTGGTGTTTTGTAATATCCCCCATTCTGCTGTATAATATCCTCCATGCTACTGTGTATTATCTGCCATTCTGCTGTATGTCTTTGATGTTGCTGTGTAATATGCCCATTTTGCTGTGTAGTATTCCCATGCTGCTGTGTTATATCTCCCATTCTGCTTTGTAACATAGCCAATGCTGCTCTGTATTATCCCCCATTCTGCTATGTAATATCCCCAATTTTGCTGTATAATTTCTCCAATTTTGCTGTATAATAAACCCTTGCTGCTCTGTAATATCCCCATTCTGCTTTGTAATATACCACATTCTGCTGTGTTATGTTTCCCATGCTGCTGTGTAATATGCCCCATTCTGCTTTGTAATGTCTCAATGTTGCTTTATAATGTTCCCCATGTTGCTGTGTAATGTCCGCCACGTTATCTATATATATAATTGCCTTATTCGGTCTGTCTTGCTCCAAAATTAGTTATTACAGTGACAACCGTCGCATTGGCCGCTCAGCTAGGCTTGGCCACGCCCCCCCGCACACATTGCTCGCTTGGCCCGGCCATGCCCCCCACACACATTGGCCATGCCCTCCGCACACTGTGCCCGCTTGGCCACGCCCCCACACTGTGCCCGCTCGGCCACGCCCCCCACACGCTTTGCCCGCTCGTCCATGCCCCACACACACATTGGGCACCTATACACCTCCCCTCAGGACTACTCCACCTATTATACTTCTCCCCCCAGGACTGCTCCTCCAACACACACACACTGCACAAAACATACCTCCCCCCAAAACGCACACACACCCCTGTTATGAATGTCAGTTATTCTTTGGCTGCTGTGAGGCTCCCTCTTGTGGCCAGGAATGGTTTGGACCGAGACAAGGTGTGTTGAGCAATGGGCGTTTCCATTGCTAACTCTCTGCTTATTTAAACCCTGGTCTGATAGCAGGCTATGCCGGATGTCAGTTGTTCCTGCTTCATCCTGCTCCAGACCACATCTACCCCAGATAAGTGCTTGGCTCTTTATTTTTGTTTGGTTCTTTTTGTTCCTATCCAAGTTTGTCATTTGCCGTGGTTGTTTTCAGTTTATTTGCATGCAGGGATCTTCCCTCTCAGTTGCTTAGCTGGAAAGCTCCCTGCATGTATGTTTGGAGTATTGCTCCTATAAGTCCATGTGTTTGTTGCTTCTTGAATTTGTAATGGCTCCTGATTTCTGATCATTGGTATGACGAGCGCCTGGTATAGGACAGAGTTCAGATCTAGCGATCTGAGGGCATTTTTGTACTATCAGGTTGTTGGATTTTTGCAGGGTTTTTCTCTGGCCACCATGAGTCCCTTTCCTGTCCTGTCCTATTTAGTCAGTAGAGCCTCACCTTTTGCTAATCCTATATGTGTATTGTGTTTTCCTATATCACCGCAGTCTTTGAATGTGGGGGTCTTGCTATTCTTTATCTATTTTCTGAGGCAGAGTTATTCATCTATCCTTCCTTTAGGATAGCTAGTTCTCCGGCTGGGTTCGCGGTACACAGGATATTGGTTCACCCCTCGGCTACTTCTAGTTGTGATGATTAGTAAGGGGATGGTGGCCAGATTAGTTGCCAATGCTTTTGTCACCTTTTACCAATGATTTATGGTTGTCTTCCATGGTTCTGGATCATAACACACCCCACACACACACACACCCACACAAACCGCACAACACTCACAGCACCACATACACACAGTGCTCCAAAAACAACGCAACACACAAACAACACCGCTCTCTCACACCGCCACACCCAGACAACACCCAGAACATTTACAGCGCCCTTTACAAACACTTGGTAACTACACACAACAACATCTATATATATAACAAAAATCATACATTAACTACACAATAAATTCTAGAATACCCGATGCGTTAAAATTGGGCCACCTTCTAGTATTGTAATATTCCCCTACTGTGCCTTATAATTTCCCCCATGTTGCTGTGTAATATCCCCCATGCTGCTGTGTAATGTCTCTTATGCTGCAGTGTAATATACCCCATTCTGCTGTATAATGTCCCCCATGTTCCTCTGTAATCTTCCCCATGCTTCTGCATAATTTCTCCCATGCTGCTGTATAATATCCCCAATGCTGCAGTGAAAGATCCCCCATTCTGTTGTGTAATGTCCCCCCTACTGCTGTATACTGTCCTCCTTGCTACTGTGTAATATCTGTCATTCTGCTGTAGGACTCCCATGCTTTTGTGGAAAATCAACATTCTGCTGTGTAATATATCCCATGCTGTGGTTTTATATGCCCCATTCTGCTGTGTAATATCGCCCATTCTACTTTGTAATATCCCCCATTCTGCTGTATAATGTCTCCCCATGTTGCTATGTAATGTCCGCCATGTTACATTGTAATATACCCCTATTCTGCTGTATAATGTTCCCCATAATGCTGTGTAATATCCCACATTCTGCTGTATATTGTCCCCATTCTGATGTGTAAATTCCGCCCATGCTGCGGTATAATGTACTCAATACTAAGTTGTAATATCCTTCATTCTGCGGTGTAATGTCTCCCATGAGGCTCCAATGTGAGCATTTAAACAAAATTTGACCGGTGCAAAAGTATGGGCACCCCAACATAAAAGTGACATTAATATTTTGTAGATCCTCCTTTTGCAAACATCACAGCCTCTAGTCACTTCCTGTAGCTAATAATGAGTTCCTGGATCCTGGATGAAGGTATATTTGACCATTCCTGTTTACAAAACAATTCCAGTTCAGTTAAGTTTGATAGTCGCCGAGCATGGACAGCACGCTTCAAATCATCCCACAGATGTTTAATCATATTCAGGTCTGGGGACTGGGATGGCCATTCCAGAACATTGTAATTGTTCCTCTGCATGAATACCTGAGTAGATTTCGAGCGGTATTTTGGATCATTGTCTTGAAATATCCATCTCCTGCGTAACTTCAACTTCGTCACTGATTCTTGCACATTATTGTCAAGAATCTGCTGATACTGAGTTGAATCCATGTGACCCTCAACTTTAACAAGACACACAGCCCCAAAGCACGATGGAACCTCCACCAAATTTTACTGTGGGTAGCAAGTGCTTTTCTTGGAATGACGTGGTTTTTTGCCTCCATGCATAACGCCTTTTTGTATGACCAAAAAACTCAATCTTTGTTTCATCAGTCTACAGGACCTTCTTCCAAAATGTATCTGGCTTGTCCAAATGTGCTTTTGCATACCTTAGGCGACTCTGTTTGTGGCGTGCTTGCAGAAATGGCTTCTTTCGCATCACTCTCCCATACAGCTTCTCCTTGTGCAAAGTGCGCTGTATTGTTGACCGATGCACATTGACACCATCTGCAGCAAGATGATGCTGCAGGTCTTTGGAGGTGGTCTGTGGATTGTCCTTGACTGTTCTCACCATTGTTCTTCTCTGCCTTTCTGATATTTTTCTTGGCCTGCCACTTCTGGGTTTAACAAGAACTGTACCTGTGTTCTTCCATTTCCCTACTATGTTCCTCACAGTTGAAACTGACAGTTTAAATCTCTGAAACAACTTTTTGCATCCTTCCCCTGAACAACTATGTTGAATAATCTTTGTTTTCAGATCATTTGAGAGCTGTTTTGAGGAGCCCATGATGCCACTTCTCATAGGAGATTCAAATAGGAGAACAACTTGCAAGTGGCCACCTTAAATACCTTTTCTAATGATTGGATACACCTGCCTATTAAGTTCAAAGCTCAATGAGGTTACAAAACCAATTTAGTGCTTTAGTAAGTCAGTAAAAAAGTAGTTAGGAGTGTTGAAATCAAGAAATTGATAAGGGTGCCCATACTTTTGCACCGGTCAAATTTTGTTTAAATGCGGATTGCACATGTTCTGTTAGTACAATAAACCTCATTTCAATCCAGAAATATTACTCAGTCCATCAGTTATTAGATATATGAAACCGAAATAGCTGTTGCAAAAACCCAAATTGTTATAAAGAAAAAAGGTTAACATTAATAGGGGTGCCCAAACTTTTTCATATGACTGTAAAGTAGCATGGCGAGCGGCGTAGCCCGGTATGACATGGTGTCCACCGCTGTCTATGTGGCAGTGATGTGCTTGTGCTGGTCCTACAAGTTCTTTATAATAAAAAACACTATTCACGTTGATCTTGAGTGCCAAGTTTCTACAACTATTTGATACGGTTTGGGACCCTACTTGTGCACCACCCCAGAAGTGACGTGTGTATCAATGCATTAAGTATAGAGAGGGGGAAGGATTGGGAGCTCATTATCGAAAAAGAGCTAGCATGGGGATTCAGTATGAACAGGCGCAGTGTGAGGTCTCAGTATGGAAACGGGGCAGCATGGGTGGGCTCAGTATGGAGTGGAGCAATGTAGGGGACTCAGAATGAGACGTGAGGTACTGTAGGGGTGCTCAGCCTTAGGGCTGTTTTCCACTACATCGCTAGTAATCCAAAAGGAATGTTCAGTCCATTTCATCTCCTTAAGATTCTGGAGGATGCTTTTTGTGTCCTTTTATGTAAACGACGGTGCGCTTCATGAGCGGTTGTAAAATATTGTCCAACCAATCTGAAAGGTGGCTGGTTAGCGATCCCGTGCTAGCAACAATGGGTTTTAACGGAGGGGGGAAGATGTCCTTGTGAACTTTGGGTAGACTCTGAAAGATGGGGCAAATAGGAGTATCCACCATGAGGTATTCCTAGGTTTTCTTGTTTAGAATCCCCCAATCTTAACCTTGTTATAGAATATTCTGTAATTTGGTAGAAAAAATATTTGTTGGGTCCTCGTTCAAACGCCTTTAGGTAGAGTGGTCATTTAGTATGGTGGATATTTCTCTTTCATAAATAGTTTTATATAAAATGACCACTGATTCCCCCCCCCCCCCCCTGACCAGTGGACCACGAGCACCCCTCGGATTTTGTGGCATAGGAAGAAAGGTGAGCTGAACAATAATTTTTTAGGGGAAAAAAAATGACCGGAGTGCTTCTTTAAAGGGAACCTGTCACCAGATTTGGTGACTAAGCTGCGGCCACCGTTAGTGGGCTCTTATGTACAGCATTCTAACATGCTGTAGATAAGACCCCAGGCCGCTGTCTAGAACATAACAATCACCTTATAATACTCACCTAAAGGGCGATGCGGTGCAGAGTGGTCGGATGGGTTTCTCCGTTCTCCAATAGCGGCGCCTCTTCTTTCAACTATCTTTGTCCTCCTTCTTCTGAATCCTGGGTGCATGATGCATTCTACGTCATCCACAGTAGCCAGCATTGAGGTCCTGCGCAAGCGCACTACAATACTTTGATCTGCCCATCTCAGGGCAGATCAAAGTGCTCCTTAAAAAGTAACAAAACTTTTGGGAGAATTTTTTGTTTTATGCCCAATAATTCTGAGCAGATTGGTGAGGAATCTGTTCTTGAAACTCCCCAAAATAGCTGAAAATCTCTTTTAGAAGAGCACACACAGCACAGAGCGAATGCTGTAGAATGTAGTCCTGTCTCCTGAGCCGTGCACTTCTAAGGGGTCTTTTGAGCAATTTATGGGGGTCTCAGGACCCAGACCCACATAAATGTGCTCAGAATTAATGTACCTAAAACATAGAAGATATCTCCCAAAAATTAAGGTATTTTGTTAAATGTTTAACAGTACTATGGTTCCTGTATTGTACGCAGTCTGATGATGGCTGGTAACAAATCCTGGTATCTCCTTATTATTGTTACATACATACTAGGAGCTGCAGTTTCATGCCAGACAATTTTATGTTGGGTTAGCTTTAGTTCTGGTGACGTAGTAGTGATTTGAGCTTGATTTTGGTAATGTAGTCATATACCAATGATGGCTCTGGTGATGTAGTAGTGATTTTAGCTTGGTTCTGATTATGCATTCATATACCAATGGCGGTTCTGGTAATGTAGCAGCAGTGTGCAGATCGTGGTTCTGGTGATGTAGCAGTGTGCAGATGGTGGTTCTCGTAATGTAGTAGTGATTTGAAGTTGGTTCTGGAGATGTTGTCATATACAGATTGTGGTTCTGGTAATGTTATCGTGATTTGAGATTGGTTCTGGTGATGTATTTGTGTAGATGTAGCAATATTTAATTTATTAGATTTAATAGTAGATCATGATATCTCCCATACACTATAGATAGGTGTCCCATCATGCGGCTGGCAGTTATCCTGCCTGACTCTCCCATACACTATACACAGGTGTCCCATCATTTTGGCTGGCAGCTATCTCCCTGATTTTCACATACACAGGAGCGTTCACTTTGTTGAGTGGTCGTGTTCTCTATGAGACAGACGCTACTACACATCTCTGGCAGTGGCTCACCTCTTAGAGAGAAAAGGATTCACAGTCCAAAATTGGACCTGCTGGGTCATCACTCCTCTGACAATCAGACTGTCGGCCGAGCCTGTCTATCTCCGGGTTCAGCCAACTGTAGTCTGTGTATAAGCGCCTTAACTACTTAATCTGAAGGGAATGTGAATGGTTTGGGTGTGTGCACACCATGGCCTTTAAATATCTGTGAATCTATTGAGTTTTTCAGGAGGAGGGTAGGTTAGGAAATACTGGCATCTTTTTTAAATTGAAATTGTTTTAAGTACTAGTCAGCGACTTCTTGGTGGCAACAGCATGAAAAATGGTTCAAATACCTGTTTTAACCACTTGGTGTCTTTGAAAACCTGAAGCTGTTAAAATAAGCAAAATAAAACTGAACGTATGCGCAGCAAGTGCAGATCTTTATTCCTATGGCGTTTATCACTTTTTCAAGTGTGTTAGAGTGGTGTCTTAGATGTCGCGTGCACAAAATCATAATTTTACGTTGTCAGTAAAGGGTGCGACCACATAAAGTGTCTAGGGCAGCATGATGGCCAAATACAGCCCTGCCCATGCTACTGTGTAATATCCCCCATTCTGCTGTAAAATGTCTCCAATTTTGCTGAATAATATCTCCCATGCCGCTGTGTAATATCCCCCATGTTGCTGTGTATTTTCTACCATGCTACAGTGCAATATCCCTTTATTCTGATGTATAATGTCCCCCATGTTGCTGTGTAATGTCCCCCATGTTGCGGTGTAATGTCCCCTTGCTGCGGTGTAATCTTCCCTATGCTGCTGTGTAATATACCCCCATTCTGCTGTATAATGTCTCCCATTCTCCTCTGTCATGTTCCTTATGCTAATGTGTAATGTACCCAATGCTGCTGTATTATGTACCCATTGCTGCTGTGTAATTCACTTCCATGCTGCTGTATAATGTACCCAATGCTGTTGTGTAAGATACCCCATTCTACTGTATATCCCCCATGCTGCAGTGTACTATCCCCCATTCTGCTGTGTAATGCACCCCTACTGCTGTGTAATGTTCTCCATGCTACTGTGTAATATCTGCACTCTGCTGTATGTCTTCCATGCTGCTGTGTAAAATCTCCATTTTGCTGTGTAATATCCCCATAATCCTGTGTAATATCCTCAATTATGCTGTGTAATATCTCCCATGCTGCTGTGTAATATATTCCATGCCGCTGTGTAATATGCCCCATTCTGCTTTCTAATATCCCCCATACTGGTTTATAATGTCTCCAATTTTGCTGTATAATGTCCTTCATGCTGCTGTGTAATATCCCTCATTCTGCTATGTAATATCCCCCATGCTGCTGTGTAATATCCCCATTCTGTTTTGTAATATCCGACATTCTGCTGTAAAATGTCCCCCATGCTGCTATATAATGTCCGCAATGCTGCTGTGTACTATCCCCCATCCTTTTGTATAATATACCCCATGGTGCAGTATGATAAACCCTATTCTGCTGTTTTATGTTCCCCATTCTACTGTATAATGTCCTCCATGCTACTGTGTAATATCTGGCATTCTGCTGTATGTATCCCATGCTCCTATGTAATACCCCCATTCTTCTGTATAATGTCTCTCATGCTGCTGTGTAATGTATCCCACTTTTTGCTTTGTAATATCTCCCATTCTGCTGTATGGTGTCCCCAAATATTTGTGTAATGTTCCCCATGCTACAGTGGAATATCCCCCTATTCTGCTGTATAATATTCCACTGGTTCTTGTGTAATGTTCCAAAATCTGCTGTGTAATGTTTCCTTTGCTGATGTGTAATATCCCCTATTCTGCTGTATAATGTCTCCCATGTAGCTATGTAATGTCCCACATGCTGTTGCGTAATGTTCCCCATGCTGCGGTGTAATCTCCCCTATGCTGCGGTGTAATATACCCCCTTCTGCTTTATAATGTCTCCCATGCTCTTCTGTCATGTTCTCTATGCTGCTGTGTAATGTACCCCATGCTGCTGTGTAATGTCCCTTATGCTGCTTTTTAATATGCCTCATTCTGTTGTACAATGTTTCCCATGCTTCTGTGTAATATCCCCCATTCTGCTGTATAACGTCCTCCATGCTACTTGTTATTATCCACCATTCTGCAGCATGCCTCCCATCTTTCTGTGTAATATCCACATTCTGCTGTGTAATGTCTCCCATGCTCTTGTGCAATATCCCCCATGCTGCTGTGTAACATCCCACATTCTGCTTTGTAGTATCCCCCATTTTGCTGTATAATGTCCCCCATGTTGCTCTGTAATGTCCCCCATGCTGCTTTGTAATATCCCCATTCTGCTGTATAGTGTCCCTCATGCTGCTGTGTAATATCCCCCATTCAACTGTATAATGTTCCCCATGTAGCTATGTAATATCCCCCCGTTCTGTTGTATAATGTCCTCCATGCTACTGTGTATTATCTGCCATTCTGCAGCATGCCTCCCATCTTTCTGTGTAATATCTCCATTCTGCTGTATAATGTTTCCCATGCTCTTATGTGATATTCCTCATGCTGCTGTGTAATATCCCCATTCCGCTGCATAATGTCACCCATGCGGCAGTATAATATCCCCCATTCTGCTTTTTAACCCCTTCACGACTGGCCGATTTTTCGCTTTCCGTTTTTTTTCGCCCTTCTTCTTCTGAGACATGTAACTTTTTTATTTTTCAGTCAATATGGTCATGTGAGGGCTCATTCTTTGTGGAACGAGCTGTACTTCTAAATGAAATTATAAGTTTTACCATACAGTGTACTGGAAAATGGCAAAAAAATTCCAAATGCAGAAAAAGTGCACGATAGCACTATAGTTTTTGAGATATTTTATTCACTGTGTTCACTGTATGGTAAAACTGATATGGGCGTGTGATGCCTCAGGTCAGTGCGAGTTTGTAGACACCAAACATGTATAGGTTTACTTTTATATAAGGGGTTAAAAAAAAAATCGGAAGTTTTTCTGAAAAAAGTGGCGAACGTTTTATGCCATGTTCTGTGACCCGTAGCGTTCTCATTTTTCAGGATCTATGGCTCAGTGATAATGTACCCCATGGTACAGTATAATAAACCCTATTCTGCTGTCTTATGTCTTATGTTCCCCATTCTACTGTATAATGTCCTCCATGCTACTGTTTAATATCTGGCATTCTGCTGTATGTATCCCATGCTCCTATGTAATACCCCCATTCTTCTGTATAATGTATAATGTCTCCCATGCTGCTGTGTAATATATCCCACTTTTTGCTTTGTAATATCTCCCATTCTGCTGTATGGTGTCCCCAAATATTTCTGTGTAATGTTCCCCATGCTACAGTGTAATATCCCCTATTCTGCTGTATAATATTCCCCTGGTTGCTGTGTAATGTTCCAAAAGCTGCTGTGTAATGTTCCCTTTTGCTGATGTGTAATATCCCTTATTCTGCTGTATAATGTCTCCCATGTAGATGTGTAATGTTCCACATGCTGTTGCGTAATGTTCCCCCATGCTGTGGTGTAATCTCCCCTATGCTGCTGTGTAATATACCCCCATTCTGCTTTATAATGTCTCCCATGCTCCTCTGTCATGTTTTCTATGCTGCTGTGTAATGTACCCCATGCTGCTGTGTAATGTCACTTATGCTGCCTTTTAATATGCCTCATTCTGCTTTACAATGTTTCCCATGCTTCTGTGTAATATTTCCCATTTTGCGGTATAACGTCCTCCATGCTACTTTTTATTATCCGTATCCGCCATTCTGCAGCAATCCGATCGCTCTGCACCATCTGCTGATCACAGCTATACAGCTGTAAACAGCAGATACGATCACTTCCTGCTTCACTGGCCTCCGGTAAAAGTGAAACTGAAAGTGGTTCATGTCTAGCATAGGAGTCATCACGTGACCCTGTGCTACCATGACAACCACCGGAAGTCACGTGACATGTCACATGACTTCCGGCATTGGGCGGTAAGTAAAATTTTACAGCGATCGCGTTTATAATAGCGCTGTCACATATTGACAGCGCCATTTCAGGGGTTAAACGGCACGAGCAGATAACGATTCTGCTCGTGCCTAGCAGGCACTCATCTCAGCTGTGAAAATCAGCTGAGATGTGCGCCCGACCGCGGCATGCTGCCGCCGGCAGAACATGGGCAGTAACGTTATGACCGCTAGGACGTAAAATTACTGCCCGCAGTCGTTAAGGGGTTAATGTCCCCCATGCTGCCGTGCAATTTCTCCTGTTGCTGCTTTATAATGTACCCAATGCTGCTATGTAATATCCCCCATTCTGCTTGCCAATATCCCACATTCTGCTGTGTAATGTCCCCCATGTTGCTCTGTAATGTTCCCCATGTTGCTGTCTAATATCCCAATTCTGCTGTATATTGTCCTCCATGTTGCTATGTAACATCCCCCATTCTACTTTGTAATACCCCCCATTCTGCTGTATAATGTCTCCCATGTTGCTGAGTAATGTCCCCATTATATGTATATTGTGTATATTGTCCCTATACTGCTGTGTAATTTACCTCATGCTGCTGTATAATCTACCCAATTCTGCTGTATAATATCCCTATTTTGCTGTGTAATATTCCCTTTCTGCTTTGTAATATCCTCCATTCTGCTGTGTAATATCCTCCATGCTACTGTGTAATATCTGCCATTCTGCTGTATGTCTTTGATGCTGCAGTGTAATATGCCCATTTTGCTGTGTAGTATTCCCATGCTGCTGTGTGATATCTCCCATTCTGCTTTGTAACATAGCCAATGCTGCTCTGTATTATCCCCCATTCTGCTGTGTAATATCCCCAATTTTGCTGTATAATAAACCCTTGCTGCTCTGTAATATCCCCATTCTGCTTTGTAATATACCCCATTCTGCTGTGTTATGTCTCCCATGCTGCTGTGTAATATGCCCCATTCTGCTTTGTAATGTCTCAATGTGGCTTTATAATAATCCCCATGTTGCTGTGTAATGTCCGCCACGTTATCTATATATATAATTGCCTTATTCTGTCTGTCTTGCTCCAAAATGAGTTATTACAGTGACAACCGTCGCATTGGCCGCTCGGCTCGGCCCGGCCACGCCCCCCACATGCATTGGCCGTTTGTCTCCGCCCGGCCATGCCCCCCGCACGCATTGGCCGCTCGGCCCGGCCACGTCCCCCACACGCATTGGCCTTTTGGCTCGGCCTGGCCATGCCCCCCGCACACTGTGCCCGCTTGGCCACGCCCCCCACACACTGTGCCTGCTCGTCCATGCCCCCCACACACTGTGCCTGCTCGTCCATGCCCCCCACACACTTTGCCCACTCGTCCACGCCCCCACACGCTTTGCCCACTTGTCCACGCCCCCCTCACGCTTTTCCCGCTCGGCCACGCCCCCACACACACATTGGGCACCTATACATCTCCCCTCAGGACTACTCAACCTATTAGACACATCCCCTCAGGACTACTCCACCTATTATACTCCCCTTCCCAGGACTACTTCTCCTATTAGACTCCTCCCCCCAGGACTACTACACCTATTATACTCCTCCCCCCAGGACTACTCCTATTATACTCCTCACCTCCAGGGCTACTCCTCCTATTATCCTCCTCTCTCCCCAGGACTACTCCTCCTATTATACTCCTCTTCCCCCAGGACTGCTCCTCCTATTATCCTCCTCTCTCCCCAGAACTACTCCTCCTATTATACTCCTGTTCCCCCAGGACTGCTCCTACTATTATCCTCCTCTCTCCCCAGGACTACTCCTCCAACACACACACACTGCACAAAACATACCTCCCCCCAAAACGCACACACACCCCTGTTGTGAATGTCAGTTATTCTTTGGCTGCTGTGAGGCTCCCTCTTGTTGCCAGGAATGGTTTGGACAGAGACCAGGTGTGTTGAGCAATGGGTGTTTCCATTGCTAACTCTCTGCTTATTTAAACCCTGGTCTGATAGCAGGCTATGCCGGATGTCAGTTGTTCTTTGTTCACCAGCCTGCTTCATCCTGCTCCAGACCACATCTACCCCAGATAAGTGCTTGGCTCTTTATTTTTGTTTGGTTCTTTTTGTTCTTATCTGAGTTTGTCATTTGCTGTGGTTGTTTTCAGTTTATTTGCATGCAGGGATCTTCCCTCTCAGTTGCTTAGCTGGAAAGCTCCCTGCAGCTATGTTTGGAGTATTGCTCCTATAAGTCTATGTGTTTGTTGCTTCTTGAATTTGTAATGGCTCCTGATTTCTGTTCATTGGTATGACAAGAGCGCCTGGTATAGGACAGAGTTCAGATCTAGCGATCTGAGGGCTTTTTTGTACTAACAGGTTGTTGGATTTTTGCAGGGTTTTTCTCTGGCCACCATGAGTCCCTTTCCTGTCCTGTCCTATTTAGTCAGTAGGGCCTCACCTTTTGCTAATCCTATCATCTATCTGTGTATTGTGTTTTCCTATATCACCGCAGTCTTTGAATGTGGGGGGCTTGCTATTCTTTATCTATTTTCTGAGGCAGAGAGTTATTCATCTTTCCTTCCTTTAGGATAGCTAGTTCTCCGGCTGGGTTCGCGGTGCACAGGATGTTAGTTCACCCCTTGGCTACTTCTAGTTGTGATGGTTAGTAAGGGGATGGCGGCCAGATTAGTTGCCAATGCTCTTGTCACCTTTTACCAATGATTTATAGTTGTTTTCCATGGTTCCAAATCATAACACACCCCACACACACACACACACACAGCACCACACACCCACACAAACCGCACAACACTCACAGCACCACATACACACAGTGCTCTACAAACAACGCAACACACAAACAACACCGCTCTCTCACACCGCCACACCCAGACAACACCCAGAACATTTACAGCGCCCTTTACAAACACTTGGTAACTACACACAACAACATCTATATATATAACAAAAATCATACATTAACTACACAATAAATTCTAGAATACCCGATGCGTTAAAATCGGGCCACCTTCTAGTATTGTAATATTCCCCTACTGTGCCTTATAATATCCCCCATGCTGCTGTGTAATGTCCCTTATGCTGCAGTGTAATATACCCCATTCTGCTGTATAATGTCTCCCATGTTCCTCTGTAATCTTCCCCATGCTTCTGTGTAATTTCTCCCATGCTGCTGTATAATATCCCCAATGCTGCAGTGAACTATCCCCCATTCTTTTGTGTAATGTCCCCGCTACTGCTGTATAATGTCCTCCTTGCTACTGTGTAATATCTGTCATTCTGCTGTATGACTCCCATGCTTTTGTGGAAAATCAACATTCTGCTGTGTAATATATCCCATGCTGTGGTTTTATATGCCCCATTCTGCTGTGCAATATTGCCCATTCTACTTTGTAATATCCAGCATTCTGCTGTATAATGTCCCCCCATGTTGCTATGTAATATCCACCATGTTACATTGTAATATACCCCTATTCTGTTGTATAATGTCCCCCATAATGCTGTGTAATATTCCCCATTCTCCTTTGTAATATCCCACATTGTGCTGTATAATGTCCCACATGTTGCTTGGTAATATCCCCCATTTAGCTGTATATTGTCCCCATGCTGCTGTGTAATTTCCTCCCATGCTGCTGTATAATGTACTCAATACTAAGTTGTAATATCCTTCATTCTGCTGTGTAATGTCTCCCATGAGGCTCCAATGGGAGGTTTGTGGGGTAGGGGCAGGCAGAGGCTATAGTCTGGGGATTGCAGGGGAGGTGCAGGCAGAGGTTATAGTCTGGGGATTGTGAGGGAGGGGCAGGATTAGGCTATAGTCGGGATTGCGAGGAAGGTGCAGGTAAAGGCTTTAGTCTGGGGATTGCGGGGGAGGGGCAGGCATAGGATATAGTTGGGATTGCGAGGGAGGGGCAGGTAAAGGCTATAGTCTGGGGATTGCGGGGGAGGGGCAGGCAGAGGCTATAGTCTGGTGATTGCGGGGGAGGGACAGGCAGAGGCTAAAGACTAAGGATTAAGCGGTCTGTTATTGTAGTCTGGGGATTAGGGGGCCTATGACTCTAGACAGTGGTTGGGGAGCTGGGGCTGTTAGTATAGTCTTAGAGTTAGGGGGTCTTTTGCTGTAGGAGGGGTGTTTAGGGAGTCTATTGCTGTAGGAGGGAGGTTTATCGAGAGTATTGCTGTAGGAGGTGGGGTTTAGGGGGCCTATTGCTGTAGGAGGAGTGTTTAGGGTCCTATTGCTGTAGGAGGGAGGTTTAAGGGGCCTATTGCTGGGGGGGTTAGGGGGACTATTGCTGTAGAGGAAGGTTTACGGTGCCTATTGCTGTAGAGGCCGGTTTGAGGAGCCTATTGCTGTAGAAGGGGGCTTAGGGAACCTATTGGTGTAGATAGGGGGTTTAGCTTGCCTACTGCTGTAGAGGGGGGTTTAGGGGGTCTATTGCTGTAGATGGCAAGTTTGACTAGCCTATTGCTGTAGAGGGGGGATAAGGCATCTTATTGCTGTAGAGGAGGGTTTAGGGGTCCTATTGCTGTAGATGGCGGGTTTAGGGAGGCTTACAGAATGGGGAAAAGTGTAAGGACTCAGTATGTTGGGGTGCTCAGTATGGAGAGGGGTAGATGTAGAAACTTGGTACTCAAGATCAATGTGAACAGTGGTTTTTATTGTGAAGAACTTGTAGGACCAGCACAAGTACAGATATTTCGGTCAAAAGACCTTAATCAGTGCGTGCAGAGCGTCCTCAGAAAGTACAGTCATATGAAAACGTTTGGGCACCCCTATTAATGTTAACCTTTTTTCTTTATAACAATTTGGGGTTTTGCAACAGCTATTTCAGTTTCATATATCTAATAACTGATGGACTGAGTAGTATTTCTGGATTGAAATGAGGATTTTTGTACTAACAGAAAATGTGCAATCCGCATTTAAACAAAATTTGACCGGTGCAAAAGTATGGGCACCTCAACATAAAAGTGACATTAATATTTTGTAGATCCTCCTTTTGCAAAAATCACAGCCTCTAGTCGATTCCTGTAGCTTTTAATGAGTTCCTGGATGAAGGTATATTTGACCATTCCTGTTTACAAAACAATTCCAGTTCAGTTAAGTTTGATGGTCGCCGAGCATGGACAGTACGCTTCAAATCATCCCACAGATGTTCAATGATATTCAGGTCTGGGGACTGGGATGGCCATTCCAGAACATTGTAATTGTTCCTCTGCATGAATGCCTGAGTAGATTTCGAGCGGTGTTTTGGATCATTGTCTTGAAATATCCATCCCCTGCGTAACTTCAACTTCGTCACTGATTCTTGCACATTATTGTCAAGAATCTGCTGATACTGAGTTGAATCCATGTGACCCTCAACATTAAGAAGATTCCCGGTGCCAGCATTGGCCACACAGCCCCAAAGCATGATGGAACCTCCACCAAATTTTACTGTGGGTAGCAAGTGCTTTTCTTGGAATGACGTGGTTTTTTGCCTCCATGCATAACGCCTTTTTGTATGACCAAAAAACTCAATCTTTGTTTCATCAGTCTACAGGACCTTCTTCCAAAATGTAACTAGCTTGTCCAAATGTGCTTTTGCATACCTCAGGCGACTCTGTTTGTGGCGTGCTTGCAGAAATGGCTTCTTTCGCATCACTCTCCCATACAGCTTCTCCTTGTGCAAAGTGCGCTGTATTGTTGACCGATGCACATTGACACCATCTGCAGCAAGATGATGCTGCAGGTCTTTGGAGGTGGTCTGTGGATTGTCCTTGACTGTTCTCACCGTTGTTCTTCTCTGCCTTTCTGATATTTTTCTTGGCCTGCCACTTCTGGGTTTATCAAGAACTGTACCTGTGTTCTTCCATTTCCTTACTATGTTCCTCACAGTGGAAAGTGACAGTTTAAATCTCTGAAACAACTTTTTATATCCTTCCCCTGAACAACTATGTTGAATAATCTTTGTTTTCAGATCATTTGAGAGCTGTTTTGAGGAGCCCATGATGCCACTTCTCATAGGAGATTCAAATAGGAGAACAACTTGCAAGTGGCCACCTTAAATACCTTTTCTAATGATTGGATACACCTGCCTATTAAGTTCAAAGCTCAATAAGGTTAGAAAACCAATTTAGTGCTTTAGTAAGTCAGTAAAAAAGTAGTTAGGAGTGTTGAAATCAAGAAATTGATAAGGGTGCCCATACTTTTGCACCGGTCAAATTTTGTTTAAATGCGGATTGCACATGTTCTGTTAGTACAATAAACCTCATTTCAATCCAGAAATATTACTCAGTCCATCAGTTATTAGATATATGAAACCGAAATAGCTGTTGCAAAAACCCAAATTGTTATAAAGAAAAAAGGTTAACATTAATAGGGGTGCCTAAACTTTTTCATATGACTGTAAAGTAGCATGGCGAGCAGCGTAGCCCGGTATGACATGGTGTCCACCGCTGTCTATGTGGCAGTGATGTGCTTGTGCTGGTCCTACAAGTTCTTTATAATAAAAACCACTATTCACGTTGATCTTGAGTGCCAAGTTTCTACAACTATTTGATACGGTTTGGGACCCTACTTGTGCACCACCCCAGAAGTGACGTGTGTATCAATGCATTAAGTATAGAGAGGGGGAAGGATTGGGAGCTCATTATCGAAAAAGAGCTAGCATGGGGATTCAGTATGAACAGGCGCAGTGTGAGGTCTCAGTATGGAAACGGGGCAGCATGGGTGGGCTCAGTATGGAGTGGAGCAATGTAGGGGACTCAGAATGAGACGTGAGGTACTGTAGGGGTGCTCAGCCTTAGGGCTCTTTTCCACTACATCGCTAGTAATCCAAAAGGAATGTTCAGTCCATTTCATCTCCTTAAGATTCTGGAGGATGCTTTTTGTGTCCTTTTATGTAAACGACGGTGCGCTTCATGAGCGGTTGTAAAATATTGTCCAACCAATCTGAAAGGTGGCTGGTTAGCGATCCCGTGCTAGCAACAATGGGTTTTAACAGAGGGGGGAAGGTGTCCTTGTGAACTTTGGGTAGACTCTGAAAGATGGGGCAAATAGGAGTATCCACCATGAGGTATTCCTAGGTTTTCTTGTTTACAATCCCCCAATCTTAACCTTGTTGTAGAATATTCTGTAATTTGGTAGAAAAAATATTTGTTGGGTCCTCGTTCAAACGCCTTTAGGTAGAGTGGTCATTTAGTATGGTGGATATTTCTCTTTCATAAATAGTTTTATATAAAATGACCACTGATCCCCCCCCCCCCCTGACCAGCGGACCACGAGCACCCCTCGGATTTTGTGGCATAGGAAGAAAGGTGAGCTGAACAATAATTTTTTAGGGGAAAAAAATGACCGGAGTGCTTCTTTAAAGGGAACCTGTCACCAGATTTGGTGACTAAGCTGCGGCCACCCCTAGTGGGCTCTTATGTACAGCATTCTAACATGCTGTAGATAAGACCCCAGGCCGCTGTGTAGAACATAACAATCACCTTATAATACTCACCTAAAGGGCGATGTGGTGCAGAGTGGTCGGATGGGTTTCTCCGTTCTCCAATAGCGGCGCCTCTTCTTTCAACTATCTTTGTCCTCCTTCTTCTGAATCCTGGGTGCATGATGCATTCTACGTCATCCACAGTAGCCAGCATTGAGGTCCTGCGCAAGCGCACTACAATACTTTGATCTGCCCATCTCAGGGCAGATCAAAGTGCTCCTTAAAAAGTAACAAAACTTTTTGGAGAATTTTTTGTTTTATGCCCAATAATTCTGAGCAGATTGGTGAGGAATCTGTTCTTGAAACTCCCCAAAATAGCTGAAAAGCTCTTTTAGAAGAGCACACACAGCACAGAGCGAATGCTGTAGAATGTAGTCCTGTCTCCTGAGCCGTGCACTTCTAAGGGGTCTTTTGAGCAATTTACGGGGGACTCAGGACCCAGACCCACATAAATGTGCTCAGAATTAATGTACCTAAAACATAGAAGATATCTCCCAAAAATTAAGGTATTTTTTTAAATGTTTAACAGTACTATGGTTCCTGTATTGTACGCAGTCTGATGATGGCTGGTAACAAATCCTGGTATCTCCTTATTATTGTTACATACATACTAGGAGCTGCAGTTTCATGCCAGACAATTTTATGTTGGGTTAGCTTTAGTTCTAGTGACGTAGTAGTGATTTGAGCTTGATTTTGATAATGTAGTCATGTACCAATGATGGTTCTGGTGATGTAGTAGTGATTTTAGCTTGGTTCTGATTATGCTTTCATATACCAATGGCGGTTCTGGTAATTTAGCAGCAGTGTGCAGATCGTGGTTCTGGTGATGTAGCAGTGTGCAAATGGTGGTTCTCGTGACGTAGTAGTGATTTGAAGTTGGTTCTGGAGATGTTGTCATATACAGATTGTGGTTCTGGTAATGATATCGTGATTTGAGGTTGGTTCTGGTGATGTATTTGTGTAGATGTAGCAATATTTAATTTATTAGATTTAATAGTAGATCATTATATCTCCCATACACTATAGATAGGTGTCCCATCATGCGGCTGGCAGCTATCTCCCTGACTCTCCCATACACTATACACAGGTGTCCCATCATGTTGCTGGCAGCTGTCTCCCTGATTCTCACATACACAGGAGCGTTCACTTTGTTGAGTGGTCGTGTTCTCTATGAGACAGACGCTACTACACATCTCTCGCAGTGGCTCACCTCTTAGAGAGAAAAGGATTCACAGTCCAAAATTGGACCTGCTGGGTCATCACTCCTCTGACAATCAGACTGTCGGCCGAGCCTGTCTATCTCCGGGTTCAGCCAACTGTAGTCTGTGTATAAGCGCCTTAACTACTTAATCTGAAGGGAATGTGAACGGTTTGAGTGTGTGCACACCATGGCCTTTAAATATCTGTGAATCTATTGAGTTTTTCAGGAGGAGGGCAGGTTAGGAAACACTGGCATCTTTTTTAAATTGAAATTGTTTTAAGTAATAGTCAGCGACTTCTTGGTGGCAACAGCATGAAAAATGGTTCAAATACCTGTTTTAACCACTTGGTGTCTTTGAAAACCTGAAGCAGTTAAAATAAGCAAAAATAAAACTGAACGTATGTGCAGCAAGTGCAGATCTTTATTCCTATGGCGTTTAGCACTTTTTCAAGTGTGTTAGAGTGGTGTCTTAGATGTCGCGTGCACAAAATCATAATTTTACGTTGTCAGTAAAGGGTGCGACCACATAAAGTGTCTAGGGCAGCATGACGGCCAAATACAGCCCTGCCCATGCTACTGTGTAATATCCCCCATTCTGCTGTAAAATGTCTCCAATTTTGCTGAATAATATCTCCCATGCCGCTGTGTAATATCCCCCATTCTGCTTTGTAATATCCCCCATGTTGCTGTGTATTTTCTACCATGCTACAGTGTAATAACCCTTTATTCTGATGCATAATGTCCCGCATGTTGCTGTGTAATGTCCCCCATGCTGCGGTGTAATCTTCCTTAAGCTGCTGTGTAATCTACCCCCATTCTGCTGTATAATGTCTCCCATTCTCCTCTGTCATGTTCCCTATGCTAATGTGAAATCTACCCAATGCTGCTGTATAATGTACCCAATGCTGCTGTGTAATTCACCCCCATGCTGCTGTATAATGTACCCAATGCTGTTGTGTAATATACCCCATTCTACTGTATATCCCCCATGCTGCAGTGCACTATCCCCCATTCTGCTGTGTAAATGTCCCCCCTACTGCTGTGTAATGTTCTCCATGCTACTGTGTAATATCTGCACTCTGCGGTATGTCTCCCATGCTGCTGTGTAAAATCTCCATAATCCTGTGTAATATCCCCAATTATGCTGTGTAATATCTCCCATGCTGCTGTGTAATATATCCCATGCCGCTGTGTAATATGCCCCATTCTGCTTTCTAATATCCCCCATTCTGGTGTATAATGTCTCCAATTTTGCTGTATAATGTCCTTCATGCTGCTGTGTAATATCCCCCATTCTGCGATGTAATATACCCCATGCTGCTGTGTAATATCCCCATTCTGTTTTGTAATATCTGACATTCTGCTGTAAAATGTCCCCCATGCTGCTATATAATGTCCGCAATGCTGCTGTGTACTATCCCCCATCCTTCTGTATAATATACCCCATGGTGCAGTATGATAAACCCTATTCTGCTGTTTTATGTTCCCCATTCTACTGTATAATGTCCTCCATGCTACTGTATAATATCTGGCATTCTGCTGTATGTATCCCATGCTCCTATGTAATACCCCCATTCTTCTGTATAATGTCTCTCATGCTGCTGTGTAATGTATCCCACTTTTTGCTTTGTAATATCTCCCATTCTGCTGTATGGTGTCCCCAAATATTTGTGTAATGTTCCCCATGCTACAGTGGAATATCCCCTATTCTGCTGTATAATATTCCACTGGTTCTTGTGTAATGTTCCAAAAGCTGCTGTGTAATGTTCCCTTTGCTGATGTGTAATATCCCCTATTCTGCTGTATAATGTCTCCCATGTAGCTGTGTAATGTCCCACATGCTGTTGCGTAATGTTCCCCATGCTGCGGTGTAATCTCCCCTATGCTGCTGTGTAATATACCCCCCTTCTGCTTTATTATGTCTCCCATGCTCTTCTGTCATGTTCTCTATGCTGCTGTGTAATGTACCCCATGCTGCTGTGTAATGTCCCTTATGCTGCTTTTTAATATGCCTCATTCTGCTGTACAATTTTTTCCATGCTTCTGTGTAATATCCCCCATTCTGCTGTATAACGTCCTCCATGCTACTTTTTATTATCTGCCATTCTGCAGCATGCCTCCCATCTTTGTGTAATATCCACATTCTGCTGTGTAATGTCTCCCATGCTCTTGTGTAATATCCCCCATGCTGCTGTGTAACATCCCACATTCTGCTTTGTAGTATCCCCCATTTTGCTGTATAATGTCCCCCATGTTGCTCTGTAATGACCCCCATGCTGCTTTGTAATATCCCCATTCTGCTGTATAATGTCCATCATGCTGCTGTGTAATATCCCCCATTCAACTGTATAATGTTCCCCATGTAGCTATGTAATATCCCCCCGTTCTGCTGTATAATGTCCTCCATGCTACTGTGTATTATCTGCCATTCTGCAGCATGCCTCCCATCTTTCTGTGTAATATCTCTATTCTGCTGTATAATGTTTCCCATGCTCTTATGTGATATTCCCCATGCTGCTGTGTAATATCCCCATTCTGCTGCATAATGTCACCCATGCGGCAGTATAATATCCCCCATTCTGCTTTTTAACCCCTTCACGACTGGCGATTTTTCGCTTTCCATTTTTTTTGCCCTTCTTCTTCTGAGACACGTAACTTTTTTATTTTTCAGTCAATATGGTCATGTGAGGGCTCATTCTTTGCGGAACGAGCTGTACTTCTAAATGAAATTATACGTTTTACCATACAGTGTACTGGAAAACGGCAAAAAAATTCCAAATGCAGAAAAATTGCAAAAACGTGCGATAGCACTATAGTTTTTGAGATATTTTATTCACTGTGTTCACTGTATGGTAAAACTGATATGGGGGTGTGATGCCTCAGGTCAGTGCGAGTTTGTAGACACCAAACATGTATAGGTTTACTTTTATATAAGAGGTTAAAAAAAAATTGGAAGTTTTTCTGAAAGAAGTGGCGAACGTTTTATGCCATGTTCCGTGACCCGTAGTGTTCTCATTTTTCAGGATCTATGGCTCAGTGAAAATATACCCCATGGTGCAGTATAATAAACCCTATTCTGCTTTCTTATGTTCCCCATTCTACTGTATAATGTCCTCCATGCTACTGTGTAATATCTGGCATTCTGCTGTATGTATCCCATGCTCCTATGTAATACCCCTATTCTTCAGTATATTGTGTAATGTCTCCCATGCTGCTGTGTAATATATCCCACTTTTTGCTTTGTAATATCTCCCATTCTGCTGTATGGTGTCCCCAAATATTTCTGTGTAATGTTCCCCATGCTACAGTGTAATATCCCCTATTCTGCTGTATAATATTCCCCTGGTTGCTGTGTAATGTTCCAAAAGCTGCTGTGTAATGTTCCCTTTTGCTGATGTGTAATATCCCTTATTCTGCTGTATAATGTCTCCCATGTAGATGTGTAATGTCCCACATGCTGTTGCGTAATGTTCCCCATGCTGCGGTGTAATCTCCCCTATGCTGCTGTGTAATATACCCCCATTCTGCTTTATAATGTCTCCCATGCTCCTCTGTCATGTTTTCTATGCTGCTGTGTAATGTACCCCATGCTGCTGTGTAATGTCACTTATGCTGGTTTTTAATATGCCTCATTCTGCTTTACAATGTTTCCCATGCTTCTGTGTAATATCCCCCATTCTGCGGTATAACGTCCTCCATGCTACTTTTTATTATCCGTATCCGCCATTCTGCAGCAATCCAATCGCTCTGCACTATCTGCTGATCACAGCTATACAGCTGTAAACAGCAGATACGATCACTTCCTACTTCACTGGCCTCCGGTAAAAGTGAAACTGAAAGTGGTACATGTCTAGCATAGGAGTCATCACGTGACCCTGTGCTACCATGACAACCACCGGAAGTCACCTGACATGTCACGTGACTTCCGGCATCGGGCGGTAAGTAAAACTTTATAGCGATCGCATTTATAATAGCGCTGTCACATATTGACAGCGCCATTTCAGGGGTTAAACGGCACGAGCAGATAACGATTCTGCTCGTGCCTAGCAGGCACTCATCTCATGCCGCGCCCGACCGCGGCATGCTGCCGCCGGCAGACCATGGGCAGTAACGTTATGACCGCTAGGACGTAAAATTACTGCCCGAAGTCGTTAAGGGGTTAATGTCCCCCATGCTGCCGTGCAATTTCTCCTGTTGCTGCTGTATAATGTACCCAATGCTGCTATGTAATATCCCCCATTCTGCTTGCCAATATCCCACATTCTGCTGTGTAATGTCCCCCATGTTGCTCTGTAATGTTCCCCATGTTGCTGTCTAATATCCCAAGTCTGCTGTATATTGTCCTCCATGTTGCTGTGTAACATCCCCCATTCTACTTTGTAATACCCCCCATTCTGCTGTATAATGTCTCCCATGTTGCTGAGTAATGTCCCCATTATATGTATATTGTGTATATTGTCCCTATACTGCTGTGTAATTTACCTCATGCTGCTGTATAATCTACCCAATGCTGCTGTATAATATCCCCATTTTGCTGTGTAATATCCCCCTTGGTGCTGTGTAATATCCCCTTTCTGCTTTGTAATATCCCCCATTCTGCTGTGTACTATCCTCCATGCTACTGTGTAATATCTGCCATTCTGCTGTATGTCTTTGATGCTGCTGTGTAATATGCCCATTTTGCGGTGTAGTATTCCCATGCTGCTGTGTTATATCTCCCATTCTGCTTTGTAACATAGCCAATGCTGCTCTGTATTATCCCCCATTCTGCTGTGTAATATCCCCAATTTTGCTGTATAATTTCTCCAATTTTGCTGTATAATAAACCCTTGGTGCTCTGTAATATCCCCATTCTGCTATGTAATATACCCCATTCTGCTGTGTTGTCTCCCATGCTGCTGTGTAATATGCCCCATTCTGCTTTGTAATGTCTCAATGTTGCTTTATAATGTTCCCCATGTTGCTGTGTAATATCCGCCACGTTATCTATATATATAATTGCCTTATTCTGTCTGTCTTGCTCCAAAATGAGTTATTACAGTGACAACCGTCGCATTGGCCGCTCGGCTTGGTCCGGCCACGCCCCCCACATGCATTGGCCGTTAACCTCCGCCCGGCCATGCCCCCCGCACGCATTGGCTGCTCGGCCCGGCCACGCCCCCCACACGCATTGGCCTTTTGGCTCGTCCTGGCCATGCCCCCCGCACACTGTGCCCGCTTGGCCACGTCCCCCACACACTGTGCCTGCTCGTCCACACCCCCCACACACTTTGCCCACTCGTCCACGACCCCACACGCTTTGCCCACTCGTCTACGCCCCCTCACGCTTTTCCCGCTCGGCCACGCCCCGACATACATTGGGCACCTATACACCTCCCCTCAGGACTACTCAACCTATTAGACACTTCCCCTCAGGACTACTCCACCTATTATACTCCTCTTCCCAGGACTACTTCTCCTATTAGACTCCTCCCCCCAGGACTACTCCACCTATTATACTCCTCCTCCCAGGACTACTCCTATTATACTCCTCACCTCCAGGGCTACTCCTCCTATTATCCTCCTCTCTCCCCAGGACTACTCCTCCTATTATACTCCTGTTCCTCCAGGACTGCTCCTACTATTATCCTCCTCTCTCCCCAGGACTACTCCTCCAACACACATACTGCACAACACATACCTCCCCCCAAAACGCACACACACCGCTTTTGTGAATGTCAGTTATGCTTTGGCTACTGTGAGGCTCCCTCTTGTTGCCAGGAATGGTTTGGACAGAGGCCAGGTGTGTTGAGCAATGGGCGTTTCCATTGCTAACTCTCTGCTTATTTAAACCCTGGTCTGATAGCAGGCTATGCCGGATGTCAGTTGTTCTTTGTTCACCAGCCTGCTTCATCCTGCTCCAGACCACATCTACCCCAGATAAGTGCTTGGCTCTTTATTTTTGTTTGGTTCTTTTTGTTCTTATCTGAGTTTGTCATTTGCTGTGGTTGTTTTCAGTTTATTTGCATGCAGGGATCTTCCCTCTCAGTTGCTTAGCTGGAAAGCTCCCTGCAGCTATGTTTGGAGTATTGCTCCTATAAGTCTATGTATTTGTTGCTTCTTGAATTTGTAATGGCTCCTGATTTCTGTTCATTGGTATGACAAGAGCGCCTGGTATAGGACAGAGTTCAGATCTAGCGATCTGAGGGCTTTTTTGTACTATCAGGTTGTTGGATTTTTGCAGGGTTTTTCTCTGGCCACCATGAGTCCCTTTCCTGTCCTGTCCTATTTAGTCAGTGTGGCCTCACCTTTTGCTAATCCTATCATCTATCTGTGTATTGTGTTTTCCTATATCACCGCAGTCTTTGAATGTGGGGGGCTTGCTATTCTTTATCTATTTTCTGAGGCAGAGAGTTATTCATCTTTACTTCCTTTTAGGATAGCTAGTTCTCCGGCTGGGTTCGCGGTGCACAGGATGTTAGTTCACCCCTTGGCTACTTCTAGTTGTGATGGTTAGTAAGGGGATGGCGGCCAGATTAGTTGCCAATGCTCTTGTCACCTTTTACCAATGATTTTTAGTTGTCTTCCATGGTTCCAAATCATAACACACCCCACACACACACACACACCCCACACACAGCACCACACACACACACCCACACAAACCGCACAACACTCACAGCACCACATACACACAGTGCTCCACAAACAACGCAACACACAAACAACACCGCTCTCTCACACCGCCACACCCAGACAACACCCAGAACATTTACAGCGCCCTTTACAAAAACACTTGGTAACTACACACAACAATATCTATATATATAACAAAAATCATACATTAACTACACAATAAATTCTAGAATACCCGATGCGTTAAAATCGGGCCACCTTCTAGTATTGTAATATTCCCCTACTGTGCCTTATAATATCCCCCATGCTGCTGTGTAATGTCCCTTATGCTGCAGTGTAATATACCCCATTCTGCTGTATAATGTCTCCCATGTTTCTCTGTAATCTTCCCCGTGCTTCTGTGTAATTTCTCCCATGCTGGTGTATAATATCCCCAATGCTGCAGTGAACTATCCCACATTCTGTTGTGTAATGTTCCCGCTATTGCTGTACAATGTCCTCCTTGCTACTGTGTAATATCTGTCATTCTGCTGTATGACTCCCATGTTTTTGTATAAAATCAACATTCTGCTGTGTAATATATCCCATGCTGTGGTTTTATATGCCCCATTCTACTGTGTAATATTGCCCATTCTACTTTGTAATATCCACCATTCTGCTGTATAATGTCCCCCCATGTTGCTATGTAATATCCGCCATGTTACATTGTAATATACCCCTATTCTGTTGTATAATGTCCCCCATAATGCTGTGTAATATACCCCATGCTGCTGTGTAATGTCCCCTTAGGGGGTCTATTGCTGTAGGAGGGGTGTTCAGGGCGCCTATTGCTGTAGGAGGGAGATTTATCGAGAGTATCGCTGTAGGAGATGAGGTTTAGGGGGCCTATTGCTGTAGGAGGAGTGTTTAGGGTCCTATTGCTGTAGGAGGGGGGTTTAAAAGGCCTATTGCTGGGGGGGAGGTTAGGGGGACTATTGCTGTAGAGAAAGGTTTACGGTGCCTATTGCTGTAGAGGGCGGTTTGAGGAGCCTATTGCTGTAGAAGGGGGCTTAGGGAACCTATTGGTGTAGATGGGGGGTTTAGCTTGCCTACTGCTGTAGAGGGGGGGTTTAGGGGGTCTATTGCTGTAGATGGCAAGTTTGAGTAGCCTATTGCTGTAGAGAAGGGATAAGGCATCTTATTGCTGTAGAGGAGGGTTTAGGGGTCTTATTGCTGTAGATGGTGGGTTTAGGGAGGCTTACAGAGTGTAAAGTGCAAAGGATACAATCGATGGGGAAAAGTGTAAGGATTCAGTATGTTGGGGTTCTCAGTATGGAGAGGGGTAGATGTAGAAACTTGGTACTCAAGATCAATGTGAACAGTGGTTTTTATTGTGAAGAACTTGTAGGACCAGCACAAGTACAGATATTTCGGTCAAAAGACCTTAATCAGTGCATGCAGAGCGTCCTCAGAAGTACAGTCATATGAAAACGTTTGGGCACCCCTATTAATGTTAACCTTTTTTCTTTATAACAATTTGGGGTTTTGCAACAGCTATTTCAGGTTCATATATCTAATAACTGATGGACTGAGTAATATTTCTGGATTGAAATGAGGTTTTTTGTACTAACAGAAAATGTGCAATCCGCATTTAAACAAAATTTGACCGGTGCAAAAGTATGGGAACCTCAACATAAAAGTGACAATAATATTTTGTAGATCCTCCTTTTGCAAAAATAACAGCCTCTAGTCGCTTCCTTTAGCTTTTAATGAGTTCCTGGATGAAGGTATATTTGACCATTCCTGTTTACAAAACAATTCCAGTTCAGTTAAGTTTGATGGTCGCCGAGCATGGACAGCACGCTTCAAATCATCCCACAGATGTTCAATGATATTCAGGTCTGGGGACTGGGATGGCCATTCCAGAACATTGTAATTGTTCCTCTGCATGAATGCCTGAGTAGATTTCGAGCGGTGTTTTGGATCATTGTCTTGAAATATCAATCCCCTGCGTAACTTCAACTTCGTCACTGATTCTTGCACATTATTGTCAAGAATCTGCTGATACTGAGTTGAATCCATGTGACCCTCAACATTAACAAGATTCCCGGTGCCAGCATTGGCCACACAGCCCCAAAGCATGATGGAACCTCCACCAAATTTTACTGTGGGTAGCAAGTGTTTTTTTTGGAATGACGTGGTTTTTTGCCTCCATGCATAACGCCTTTTTGTATGACCAAACAACTCAATCTTTGTTTCATCAGTCCACAGGACCTTCTTCCAAAATGTAACTAGCTTGTCCAAATGTGCTTTTGCATACCTCAGGCGACTCTGTGGCGTGCTTGCAGAAATGGCTTCTTTCGCATCACTCTCCCATACAGCTTCTCCTTGTGCAAAGTGCGCTGTATTGTTGACCGATGCACATTGACACCATCTGCAGCAAGATGATGCTGCAGGTCTTTGGAGGTGGTTTGTGGATTGTCCTTGACTGTTCTCACCATTGTTCTTCTCTGCCTTTCTGATATTTTTCTTGGCCTGCCACTTCTGGGTTTATCAAGAACTGTACCTGTGTCCTCCCATTTCCTTACTATGTTCCTCACAGTGGAAAGTGACAGTTTAAATCTCTGAAACAACTTTTTGTATCCTTCCCCTGAACAACTATGTTGAATAATCTTTGTTTTCAGATCATTTGAGAGCTGATTTGAGGATCCCGTGATGCCACTCCTCATAGGAGATTCAAATAGGAGAACAACTTGCAAGTGGCCACCTTAAATACCTTTTCTAATGATTGGATATACCTGCCTATTACGTTCAAAGCTCAATGAGTTTACAAAACCAATTTAGTGCTTTAGTAAGTCAGTAAAAAAGTAGTTAGGAGTGTTGAAATCAAGAAATTGAGAAGGGTGCCCATACTTTTGCACCGGTCAAATTTTGTTTAAATGCGGATTGCACATTTTCTGTTAGTACAATAAACCACATTTCAATCCAGAAATATTACTCAGTACATCAGTTATTAGATATATGAAACCGAAATAGCTGTTGCAAAAACCCAAATTGTTATAAAGAAAAAAGGTTAACATTAATAGGGGTACCCAAACTTTTTCATATGACTGTAAAGTAGCATGGCGAGCGGCGTAGCCCGGTATAACATGGTGTCCACCGCTGTCTATGTGGCAGTGATGTGCTTGTGCTGGTCCTACAAGTTCTTTATAATAAAACCACTATTCACGTTGATCTTGAGTGCCAAATTTCTACAACTATTTGATACGGTTTGGGACACTACTTGTGCACCACCCCAGAAGTGACGTGTGTATCAATGCATTAAGTATAGAGAGGGGGAAGGATCGGGAGCTCATTATCGAAAAGGAGCTAGCATGGGGATTCAGTATGAACAGGCGCAGTGTGAGGTCTCAGTATGGAAACGGGGCAGCATGGGTGGGCTCAGTATGGAGTGGAGCAATGTAGGGGACTCAGAAAGAGACGTGAGGTACTGTAGGGGTGCTCAGCATTAGGGCTCTTTTCCACTACATCGCTAGTAATCCAAAAGGAATGTTCAGTCCATTTCATCTCCTTAAGATTCTGGAGGATGCTTTTTGTGTCCTTTTATGTAGACGACGGCGCGCTTCATGAGCGGTTGTAAAATATTGTCCAACCAATCTGAAAGGTGGCTGGTTAGCGATCCCGTGCTAGCAACAATGGGTCTTAACGGAGGGAGGAAGGTGTCCTTGTGAACTTTGGGTAGACTCTGATTGATGGGGCAAATAGGAGTATCCACCATGAGGTATTCCTAGGTTTTCTTGTTTAGAATCCCCCAATCTTAACCTTGTTGTAGAATATTCTGTAATTTGGTAGAAAAAATATTTGTTGGGTCCTCGTTCAAACGCCTGTAGGTAGAGTGGTCATTTAGTATGGTGGATATTTCTCTTTCATAAAGAGTTTTATCTAAAATGACCACTGATCCCCCCCCCCCCTGACCAGCGGACCACGAGCACCCCTCGGATTTTGTGGCATAGGAAGAAAGGTGAGCTGAACAATAATTTTTTAGGGGAAAAAAAATGACCGGAGGGCTTCTTTAAAGGGAACCTGTCACCAGATTTGGTGACTATAAGCTGCGGCCACCCCTAGTGGGCTCTTATGTACAGGATCCTAACATGCTGTAGATAAGACCCCAGGCCGCTGTGTAGAACATAAGAATCACCTTATAATACTCACCTAAAGGGCGATGCGGTGCAGACTGGTCGGATGGGTTTCTCCGTTTTCCAATAGCGGCGCCTCTTCTTTCAACTATCTTTGTCCTCCTTCTTCTGAATCCTGGGTGCATGATGCATTCTACGTCATCCACAGTAGTCGGCATTGAGGTCCTGCGCAAGCGCACTACAATACTTTGATCTGCCCTTCTCAGGGCAGATCAAAGTGCTCCTTAAAAAGTAACTAAACTTTTGGGAGAATTTTTTGTTTTATGTCCAATAATTCTTAGCAGATTGGTGAGGAATCTGTTCTTGAAACTCCCAAAAATAGCTGAAAATAACATAAATGTGCTCAGAATTAATGTACCTAAAACATAGAAGATATCTCCCAAAAATTAAGGTATTTTTTAATTGTTTCACAGTACTATAGTTCTGATATTGTCCGCAGTCTGATGATGGCTGGTAACAAATCTTGCTATCTCCTTATTATTGTTACATTCATACTAGGAGCTTCAGTTTCATGCCAGACAATTTTATGTTGGGTTAGCTTTAGTTCTGGTGACGTAGTAGTGATTTCAGCTTGATTTTGGTAATGTAGTCATGCACCAATGATGGTTCTGGTGATGTAGTGATTTCAGCTTGGTTCTGATTATGCATTCATATACCAATGGCGGTTCTGGTAATGTAGCAGTGTGCAGATGGTGGTTCTGGTGATGTAGCAGTGTGCAGATGGTGGTTCTCGTGATGTAGTAGTGATTTGAGGTTGGTTTTGGAGATGTTGTCATATACAGATTGTGGTTCTGGTAATGTTATCGTGATTTGAGGTTGGTTCTGGTGATGTATTTGTGTAGATGTAGCAATATTTAATTTATTAGGTTTATTAGTAGATCATTATATCTATCATACACTATAGATAGGTGTCCCATCATGCGGCTGGCAGTTATCCTGCCTGACTGTCCCATACACTATAGACAGGTGTCCCATCATGCGGCTGGCAGCTGTCTCCCTGATTCTCACATACGCAGGAGCGTTCACTTTGTTGAGTAGTCATGTTTTCTATGAGACAGACGCTACTACACATCTCCTACAAGAACTACAAAGTCATATGTACAAAATATCTTTATTTAACAAATTTATGAGACAGGATAAAAATGCACAGCAACACTATGACAAAAAAAGAGAAGCAACCTCACATTGGATACAATTTCTTCAGTGGCCGATAGTAAAAAAGGCATCTTAATCAGATGAAATATGAGAAAATATTATTGTCTGCCAAAATTTGACATTCACTGTTACACTCGAAAATTTCACCATGATGAACAATATATAATATAATATGCCACATACAATTTTTTAGAAATTTTTATTGTTAATGAAGTTGATCCTAATGACTAAACATTCTGCAAAGCAGATGGATGGTAAATAGGAAACGAACAGCATGTCTATAATAATGATAGCAGATGTAACACTGTATTGACTGTAAAAGAGCATGTACACTCCAACGTGTGCTGGGGGGTGTCAGGAAACAAAATACATCTGTAAGAAGGTAACACCATAGCTAACTATGGAAGAATCATAACCGTAAATAAGAGACCCGACACACCGCACCACACATAGGGCTTATAAGCGCCCTTGGATAAAGCCTCGGCGAAACGCGTCAGGGTGTTCTGTGGTAAGATGCGGCATGTGAATACTTTGGATGTTCTGTACACTGGTATGTGACTTCTCTATGTGTGGTGCGGTGTGTCGGGACTCTTATTTACGGTTATGATTCTTCCATAGTTAGCTATGGTGTTACCTTCTTACAGATGTATTTTGTTTCCTGACACCCCCCAGCACACGTTGGAGTGTACATGCTCTTTTACAGTCAATACAGTGTTACATCTGCTATCATTATTAGGCCTAAGCCACACGGCGAGAAAATCGGTGCGAGTGGAGTGCGATAAAACATCGCATTCCACTCGGACCAATTCTAGCCTGTGTGACAGCACACATGAGCGATTATTTTCTCAGCCCTAATCGGACCGAGAAAACAATCGCAGCATGCTGCGATTGTAATCCGAGACTCTTTCTCTCGCACCCATTCAAGTGAATGGGGCGAGAGAAAAATCGCACTGCACTCGCGGTACATCGGTGTACCGTGCGTGCAGAGCGAGAATGTCTATAGCCGGCTACACAGGCGAGAGGGAGATAAATCCCTCCCTCCCCTCCTGAGTGCCGGCCCGCCCCCTGCAGCTGAGGTCTGCTCGCACGAACGGACCTCAGTTGCAAGGACACAAGCATGAGACTCGGCTCTG
Source organism: Anomaloglossus baeobatrachus (assembly GCF_048569485.1). Taxonomy (NCBI): domain Eukaryota; kingdom Metazoa; phylum Chordata; class Amphibia; order Anura; family Aromobatidae; genus Anomaloglossus; species Anomaloglossus baeobatrachus. The sequence goes on from NC_134363.1 coordinate 119,678,051, forward strand.
CTGTACTACCAGCACGAGCCGAGTCTCATGCAAGGGGATCGCAGTAGTCCCCGTGTGGCCCCAGCCTTATAGACATGCTGTTCGTTTCCTATTTACCATCCATCTGCTTTGCAGAATGTTTAGTCATTAGGATCAACTTCATTAACAATAAAAATTTCTAAAAAATTGTATGTGGCATATTATATTATATATTGTTCATCATGTTGAAATTTTTGAGTGTAACAGTGAATGTCAAATTTTGACAGACAATAATATTTTCTCATATTTCATCTGATTAAGATGCCTTTTTTACTATCTGCCACTGAAGAAATTGTATCCAATGTGAGGTTGCTTCTCTTTTTTTGTCATAATGTTGCTGTGCATTTTTATCCTGTCTCATAAATTTGTTAAATAAAGATATTTTGTACATATGACTTTGTAGTTCTTGTAGGTTTATACAACTGTAGTCTGTGTACAAGCGCCTTAACTACTATCTGAAGGGAATGTGAACGGTTTGGGTGTGTGCACACCATGGCCTTTACACATCTGTGGATCTATTGAGTTTTTCAGGAGGAGGACAGGTTAGGAAACACTGGTATCTTTTTTAAATTGAAATTGTTTTAAGTAATAGTCAGCGACTTCTTGGTGGCAACAGCATGAAAAATGGTTGAAATACCTGTTTTAACCACTTAGTGTCTTTGTAAACCTAAAGCTGTTAAAATAAGCAAAATAAAACTGAACGTATGCGCAGCAAGTGCAGATCTTTATTCCTATGGCGTTTAGCACTTTTTCAAGTGTGTTACAGAGTGGTGTCTTAGATGTCGCGTGCACAAAATCATAATTTTACTTTGTCAGTAAAGGGTGCGACCACATAACGTGTCTAGGGCAGCATGACGGCCAAATACAGCCCTGCCCATTCTACTGTGTAATATCCCCCATTCTGCTGTAAAATGTCTCCAATTTTGCTGAATATCTCCCATGCCGCTGTGTAATATCCCCCATTCTGCTTTGTAATATCCCCCATGTTGCTGTGTATTTTCTACCATGCTACAGTGTAATATCCCTTTATTCTGATGTATACTGTCCCCCATGTTGCTGTGTAATGTCCCCCATGCTGCGATGTAATCTCCCCTATGCTGCTGTGTAATTTCCTCCTATGCTGCTGTATAATGTACCCAATGCTAAATTGTAATATCCCCCATTCTGCTGTGTAATGTCTCCCTTGAGGCTCCAATGTGAGGTTTGTGGGGGAGGGGCAGACAGAGGCTATAGTCTGGGGATTGCAGAGGAGGGGCAGGCAGAGGCTATTATCTGGAGATTGCAAGGGAGGGGCAGGCAGAGACTATAGTCTGGGGATTGCGTCGGAGGGGCAGACAGAGGATCTAGTCTGGGGATTGCGGCAGAGGTTATAGTCTGGGGATTGTGGGGGAAGAGCAGGCATAGCATATAGTCGGGATTGTGGGGGAGGGGCAGGTAGAGGCTATAGTCTGGTGATTGCGGGGAAGGGGCAGGCAGAGGCTAAAGACTAAGGATTAGGTGGCCTGTTATTGTAGTCTGGGGATTAGGGGGCCTATGACTCTAGACAGTGGTTGGGGAGCTGGGGCTGTTAGTATAGTCTTAGAGTTAGAGGGTCTATTGCTGTAGGAGGGGTGTTTAGGGAGCCTATTGCTGTAGGAGGGGGGTTTATGGAGAGTATCGCTGTAGGAGATGAGGTTTAGGGGGCCTATTGCTGTAGGAGGAATGTTTAGGGCCCTATTGCTGTAGGAGGGGGTTTTAAGGGGCCTATTACTGTGGGGGTGTTTAGGAGGGCTATTGCTGTAGAGGAAGGTTTAGGGGGCCTATTGCTGTAGAGGGTGGTTTGGGGAGCCTATTGCTGTAGAAGGGGGCTTAGGGAACCTATTGGTGTAGATGGGGAGTTTAGGTTGCCTATTGTTGTCGAGGGGGGTTTAGGGGGCCTATTGCTGTAGATGGCAAGTTTAGGTAGCCTATTGCTTTAGAGGGGGGATAAGAAAGCTTATTGCTGTAGAGGAGGGTTTAGGGGGCCTATTGCTGTAGATGGTGGGTTTAGGGAGGCTTACAGAGTGAAAGCTAGTGCAAAGGATAAAATCGTTGGGGAAAAATGTAAGGACTCAGTATGTTGGGGTTCTCCATATGGAGAGGGGTAGATGTAGAAACTTTGTACTCAAGATCAATGTGAACAGTGGTTTTTATTGTGAAGAACTTGTAGGACCAGCACAAGTATAGATGTTTTGGTCAAAAGACCTTCATCATTGCATGCAGAGGGTCCTCAGAAACTATAGTAGTGTGGCGAGCGGCGTAGCCGGGTATGACGTGGTGTCCACCGCTGTCTATGTGGCAATGATGTGCTTGTGCTGGTCCTACAAGTTCTTTATAATAAAAACCACTATTCACGTTGATCTTGAGTGCCAAGTTTCTACAACTATTTGATACGGTTTGAGACCCTACTTGTGCCCCACTCCAGAAGTGACGTGTGTATCAATGCATTAAGTATAGAGAGGGGGAAGGATAGGGAGCTCATTATCGAAAAGGAGCTAGCATGGGGACTCAGTATGAACAGGGGCAGTGTGAGGTCTCAATATGGAAACGGGGTAGCATGGGTGGGCTCAGTATGGAGTGGAGCAATTTAGGGGACTCCGTATGAGACGTGAGGTAGTGTGGGGGTGCTCAGCATTAGGGCTCTTTTCCACTTGTGTACCGCTTCTGATGTGAGTGCTTCGGAAGCGATATGCTAATGACCCTCTGCTGCCAGCATCAACTGAGGGTCATGCAACTGTGATGCGATCTTTCGATTGCATCACAGGAGCGGATTAGATGGGGGAAGCACTTTCTCCTCCGCTGTTTCTCTGCGTGCACTGCATTGGGATGTTGGGAGTGCGTGAGCTGAGATTCATTGCAAAACGCAGCATGCTGCGATTGCACCGAGAGCACGATTCGTGTGGAGAAATAACAGGAAAGAGGAAACTGGCTCATTGATTAACACTGGTGCGAGTGCAATCCGATTTTTTTATTGGATTGCACTTGCACATGCAGATCGCAGGTGGAAACGAGCCCTTAGGCGTGAGATAGCATTGTGGTCTCTGTATCATGAGTGGGGCAGCATGGAGGCGTCATTATGGAGAAGGGGCAGGCAGCATTTAAAGCGCATTAAGAAGGAGCAGCATTGGTGGCTCAGTATGGAGAAGAGCAGTGTGAGAGCCCCATATGGAGGAGGGCAGCATGCATGGGACATTGTGAGGAGGGGGCAGCATGATGTGAGGACAATATGCAGATCATATTTTATAATTGAGAAAGGTGTGATGGGTATAATTTATAAAGAGCAGTGTGGCGTTTTTATTTTATTAGGGGGCAGAGTTGCGGTCATAGTATATAAGTGGGGACGGTGTGGTGGGAATATTTTATAGGAGAGGATAGTGTGGAGGCCATGTACGTTAAAAGGGATTGTGTGCAGTAATATTCTTTTGTGGGGAGCACAGTGAGGAGTAATTTTTTTTTTTCCAGTCCACAGCATAGGGCTTATTTCTGGCACAGCATTTGTAGGTATTGTTATTCAGGAACATTATAATGACATTGCTATTTTTCAGAGCACCATAGTGAGATGTGCTGCAGAAGACCAGAGAAGAGGGAAGTCTGCAGAGATGAGCTGTGGATGTGAAGTCATCATGGAGTCAGGTACATGAGAAATCAGCGATCTGTAAGTGAATTATCACAGACCTTACACTACACTAACATTTACTCAGGTTTAGGGAAAAAATGAAGCAGAGAAGGCGTGAAGGTATGGACCCAGCACCAATTCCAGTAAAATATAAAACATTTCTTTATTGAAGCATGTTAAAATTCGCGGAAGAAAACCACAAGGTGAACATTAAATTATGGGTGATCTTGACGTGTTTCGGACCAGTACATAAAAACAATAAGTCCTTAATCATAAATAACCTATACAGCCTATGATACCAGGTTTATATGTCAGACAAATACGTGAGTGAGAGAGGTTTGAGGGTGTGTCCATTGTTAGGGATAGAAAACAGGTGTGAATAATATTAACTCAATGGACTGAAAATGTGAAAACGGAATGAAGTGGAGTAAAGTAAAAAAAAGTATAATGAAATTCCTTATCCAGGAATGAAAAATAAAATAAAATGAAAAAAATGTGCAAAGTGTATGTGTATTGTGTATGATTTTATGATTAATCTGAAAGAAAGTAATAAGAAATATAGAAAATACTTTCAAATATTATGTAAAGAAGGGAGCCAAACTGTTGGATATGGACCATTTCTTGTCCAGGAGAAAACTAAGCCTATAGGATATGGGAAAAAAAGGTATTCAATTAAAGTATGTTTCTGCATTGTTATGATGGATCAAAAAATTCCTGTTTTTAGACCTTAAATTTTAGAGATTGTTTGTGCTTATGTAGAAAAAGGAAAGGTTTATGACCTATTTAAAGATTTGTGGATATCAAAAAAATGACAAAGTCCAATAGTTGTAATTATTTACTACAAAATTGTTATAAACTAATTCCCATAAATCAATGAATAATTATTCTACCTATATGCATTCATTAATATAAATTCTAGGGGGACCTGCAGGGTAAAAAAAAAAAAAAAAAAAGTGATATATTTCATCTGAAAATTATAAATTGGATCATATCTGGTGGTAATTGGTTGCCGAATAGAACCCAAAAGGTATATTTAAATGATAAAATGGAAATCTGAATGAAAATTAAGACCTAATGGTTGCCTGGTATCTAATTTAAGGATCCATTTGGCCTCTGCGTATAGTAAAGCTGCAAACCAGTCACTCCCTCTGAGTGGTCTGGTAACGTGTTCAATATCTGCCACCTTTAGGCCTCTTTCACACGTCAGTGATTCTGGTACGTTTGTGCTTTTTTTTAAACGTACCAGAATAACTGACATACGCAGACCCATTATAATGAATGGGTCTGCTCACACGTCAGTGATTTTTCACTGCACGTGTCTCCGTGCGGCGTACCCGCGTGTGCGTGATTGCCGCACGGAGACATGTCCATTTTTTTCTGGCATCACTGATGTTCCACGGACCACGCAGTGGTGTGGTCCGTGAAACACGTGCCAGAAAAAAACGTGCTTTTAAAATAAAAATCATTTTTACTCACCCGGCGTCCAGCGATGTCCTCTGCAGCCCGTGCAGCTTGCTGCTTCTGAGCCGGCTCATTATTGTCGCGCATATTCATGATGCGCGACACAGCCGACCTGGAAGCAGCTGCTGCGGGGGTCAGCGCCGGCCGGATTGCGGTTACAGTGGTGGAAGTTATGCGTGGAAAACCAGGTGTGACAGCTGTCCCCACAGTCCTAGAAGATGAAGAGCGCATGTATGCACTTGAAGGGGCAGGCGGTGGATGGTTCGCTCCGCTAGACCGCATTGCAGCACGGTGACCTTTCCACTGGGACATATGATATTTATTCATGTGACGATTCATGAAAGAAGTTGTCAAACTCCTGAGGTTTTGCCCTCTACTAACAGAATCACGACACATTTTACATATCATATGATTTGGGTGATCTTTTTCTATGTCAAAAAACGTCCAGGCTAGGCAAGGCTTAGAGGGCATGCGACCTGCTGAGGCCCCCCGACTAGTGCTCAGAGGCACAGTGGTGGCTGAGGATGCAGTTGTTGACGTGCTACCAGTACTACTCCTCTGTCCAGGAAGGCGCAAGGTTACTTCGTCGTCAGTAGCATCCTCCTCCACCGCCTCTGTTGACCTTCTCGAGTGTCTGACTGTGGGTTGACAGTAGGTGGGATCTAGAACTTCCTCATCAAGCGTTGTGTTTGCACTCCCCTCACCCTCAGACCGAGCCTCTTCCTGACGTGAACCAATATTTAAGTTGTCATCCCAATCTGGTATCTGCGTCTCATCGTCATCAGTATGTTCCTCATTGACTATTACAACAGGTGTTTCAGTTTGTGAATAAGGGTCAACATTATGCTCAGAAACTTGTTCATCACCGCCTGAATCTGAGTCACAAAGGTTCTGGGCATCACTGCAGACCATTTCCTGGTCTGTACTCACTGTAGCTTGGGAGCAGACCTCTGATTCCCAGGCTATAGTGTGACTGAACAGCTCTGCAAACTCAGCCATCTCAGTTCCACCATACTGTGCAGGGCGGATGGAGACTTCAGAGCTGGGAGAAAGCAAGTGTGTTTGGGATGACAACTCAGTGGACTGGTGTTTTTTGGATGCGGTAGTTGAGATGGCGGAGAGGGCACTTGTTGGACCACTTGAGATCCATTCAAGCATTTTCTTTTTTTGGCCATCATCTACCTTTGTTCCAGTTGTTCGTGTCCGTAAAAAAGGGAGCACATCGGATTGTCCACGGTAAGTAGTAGACATCTTACTTTTGCTGGAAGATGGTCTATCTTCAGTAGATGTTAATGGAGCTTTGCCACCTTCCCCATGGACAAACCCTTTTTTTCCTTTTCCAACACGCCTCTTTCCCTTTCCACCAGCATCTGTCATTTTGCCACTCATTTTGATTGCGAAAAGATTGTGCACTTAAAATGTGGCAGTAAAAATTGAGAGGTGGTGTAGATTGCAGCGGTGGTCTATCTTTATTAACAGCAGAATAAACAACAATAACTATCCCTGACAATGCAACTACGCCCCTTAAACTGGCAGCATAGTTTGCTAGTATAATGGCTTAGTAACAATGAGTTTGAGTGTGCAATGCAGTGGTGCTGCAAATAGCTTTGCACCAGTGGGACAATAATGGAAGTCCAACAGCCACTTTTAGGATGCCACTAAGTTTACTCAGTGTTTGCTAGTATAATGGCTTAGTAACAATGAGTTTGAGTGTGCAATGCAGTGGTGCTGCAAATAGCTTTGCACCAGTTGGACAATAATGGAAGTCCAACAGCCACTTTTAGGATGCCACTAAGTTTACTCAGTGTTTGCTAGTATAATGGCTTAGTAACAATGAGTTTGAGTGTGCAATACAGAGGTGCTGCAAATAGATTTGCACTAGTGGGACACTAATGGAAGTCCAACAGCCACTTTTAGGATGCCACTAAGTTTACTCAGTGTTTGCTAGTATAATGGCTTAGTCACAATGAGTTTGAGTGTGCAATGCAGTGGTGCTGCAAATAGAATTGCACTAGTGGGACACTAATGGAAGTCCAACAGCCACTTTTAGGATGCCACTATGTTTACTCAGTGTTTGCTAGTATAATAGCTTAGTAACAATGAGCTTGAGTGTGTAAAGGGCAGGAGGGTACAGTGGCAGGGTTGTGGGTCAGTGTACCGGAAAGGAAGCCTCACTTTCTATCCCTCCTAATGGGGAAATGCAGCGAGGAAGTCCCTGACCTTAGCTACACAGACGCTGTTATCTTCTGTAGCTGTTAAAATCTGTTTCCACGGACCTGACTGTCACCTATGGCTCTGAGCCTGCTATTATTAGCCCTTACAAGGGCTAATAGAAACTTCTATCCCTATTCTGTATAGCGCTGTGTGTAGAGCATACACAGCAGTATCGGAGACAGGAGCTACGCCAGCGGTGACTGACACACAGACACAGAAGAGATAATGGCGTCCGAACGGGCAGATGCCCGTATTTATAATGCAGGGACATGTGACATGGACATCCTATCATACATGCCGTTGCTTCTCTGGCTGGCTAAAAGTACACTTAGCTGTGTGTGTGTCTGGGATTGGCTGACATGCTGGCCCGCCCCACTACACGCGAGCGCTTAGGGAAGGAAGACAAGGGAAAAAAAAAATGGCGATCGCCATTATCCCATCAGCAGTGATCTGAATGCGCTGTTCCCGCACACTATACGCTGAAATTTCATAATAGTGTGAGTTACAGAGTGACTTACACTATTACAGCGAAAGCCAGCTAGTAATTAGCTGGTCTTTTTGCTGCTAGAACCGTTCTCGAACGTAACTAGAACTATCGAGCTTTAGCAAAAAGCTCGAGTTCTAGTTCGATCTATAACAGCCCCCAAAATCACTCGAACCGCGAACTGGAGAACCACGAACCGCGCTCAACTCTAGTCATTATTTAAGAGCTGTGGGAGGCAGTATTTAACACTTTCAGCCTGCCCCCCAAAATATGTCTCCTCAAATGTACCCCACAATGTTAGTTACCAAGAAAAAAATTACATGGTGATCAGACCCCATTTGGGTCAATTCTTGTATCTTGGCTTATATTATATTATTATATATTATAATATTATCAATAAATATAACAATTTTAATTGGAATTTGCTATCTCACTTCTCTATAGGGACCAATAATGTACCTTCCATTTTGAAACTATGCATTCTGTTAAATGAACACATGATAGAGATACACCTGTTCTTTTGCTAATAAACGTAATGACTTAAACTCTGCTATGGTGAAAACTGTATGATACGAGCTTGGTTTAATGGTGATATTTTGTGAAATGAATCAAGCTTATAACATAATTATAGGACCCAGTATAATATATTGTATTTCTTTGTCGCTCCATTGGGAGACCCAGACAATTGGGTGTATAGCTACTGCCTCCGGAGGCCACACAAAGTATTACACTTTAAAAAGTGTAACCCCTCCCCTCTGCTATACACCCTCCCGTGCATCACGGGCCCATCAGTTTTATGCTTTGTGTTGAAGGAGGCACACATGCACGCAAGCTCCACAATTTAGTCGGCAGCAGCTGCTGACTATATCGGATGGAAGAAAAGAGGGCCCATAACAGGGCCCCCGGCATGCTCCCTTCTCACCCCACTCTGGTCGGCGGTGCTGTTAAGGTTGAGGTACCCATTGCGGGTACACAGGCAGGAGCCACATGCTGTTTTCCTTCCCCATCCCTTAGGGGCTCTGGGTAAAGTGGGATCCTAAACGGTCACCAGGCACTGGGACCGTGCTCCCTCCGCAGCCCCTGGGGGAATCTGCTGGACAGGAGCCCGGGTATCGTCAGGGACAGGCCCTGCTACACTGAGGTACTCTGTGTCACCTTGGGGACGGCGCATAGAGCGCCTGTCTGTTGGACGCTGCAGCAGCTGCTGGTTGTGTTTGTGCGCCGGGACTACCGCGCTGACCGCGCTTGTTTGCCGGCCGCGCTTATAACTTGAGTCCCCGGCTTTTGCGGCCTAGTACCGCATATTCCCGCCCCCGGGCCTGCCAGTCAGGGGTAAGGGCGGGACGCTGCACTGGACGTCAGCGCTGAGGGCTGGAGCATACTTAGTATCCTCCTCCCCCCTCACTGAGCACCGTGGGGCACCAGATTCCCGCACTTTCTAAGGCACGCCCACGGCTCCCTCCTCCTCTCAGAACGCTGGCAGCCATTTCTATCAGCACTTCTGACGCCGGAGAACTTCAGAGACGAGCTCCACAGCTCTGGGAGCCCAGGCAGGGAATCTGGTGGTCACACAAACGCTGAGGGCGGTCGGTAAGCCGCACCTGTTACTAGGTGCTTACCCCCCTGGGTGCCGAAGTGTATATTTAAATGCTTATATTGCAGACATTTACTCTGTACAGCTGCACTATTGCTTGGCTATATACCCTCTCTGATTGCTCTAAGAGGAGTAAACAGCATGTCGTCCGCAAAAAGCAAGGGTGCCAGGGCACAGGCTTACTTTGCAACCTGTACCTCATGTGCGGCTATGCTACCTGCAGGTTCCACCTACCCTCATTGTGTGCAATGCTCGGCCCCTGTGACACTCACTCAGCCGGAGCCGCCGCCACTGGTGGGACCCTCGGCCCAGGTGGAACCACCTGCTGCCACTGTCCAGGTGACAGGGACAGAGTTTGCTGTATTCGCTGACAAACTTTCTGAGTCTATGGATAAATGGTCTGCTAAGATACTAGAAGCTTTGCAGTCCAGACCTGTAGCACAGGCCCCGGGCACGGTTGAACCTTTTCACTCAGACCCACCTCGGTCGGCGCAGCGAAGTGCTCCTGGGGCGACTCATAGGTCCCATGGTGAGGACTCTGACACGGACCGCAGTCCCAGACCGCCTAAGCGGGCTCGCCGGGAGCTTCCCTCGACTTCATCACAGTGTTCAGGGTCTCAGCATGAGGACTCTCTGGAGGATGAAGCGGAGGTGGCAGATCAGGGCTCTGATTCTGACGCCGCTCTCAACCTTGATACACCTGAAGGGGACGCCATAGTAAACGACCTTATAGCGTCCATCAATCAGGTGTTGGATCTTTCTCCTCCAACTCCTCAGATTGAGGAGTCAGCTTCTCAGCAGGAGAAATTCCATTTTAGGTTTCCCAAACGTACACGGAGTGCGTTTCTTGATCACTCCGACTTCAGAGATACAGTCCAGAAACACCGAGCTTTTCCAGATAAGCGCTTTACTAAGCGCCTTAATGACACACGTTATCCCTTCCCCCCTGACGTAGTCAAGGGTTGGGCTCAGTGTCCCAAGGTGGATCCTCCAGTCTCTAAACTGGCGGCTAGATCTGTAGTTGCAGTGGCAGACAGTGCATCACTCAAGGATGCCACTGACAGGCAGATAGAGTTCCTGATGAAATCCATCTATGAAGCTATCGGCGCGTCCTTTGCTCCGGCATTCGCAGCCGTATGGGCACTCCAAGCTATCTCAGCTTGTCAGTCTGAGATTAATGCAGTCACACGTGCCTCTACTCCGCAGGTTGTGTCCTTAACCTCTCAGGCGACGGCGTTTGCGTCCTACGCCATGAATGCTGTCCTGGACTCTGCGAGCCGTACATCGGTAGCATCCGCCAATGCGGTGGCAGTTCGCAGGGCCATGTGGCTACGTGAATGGAAGGCAGACTCTGCTTCCAAAAAGTTCTTAACCGGTTTGCCATTTTCTGGCGACCGCCTGTTTGGCGAGCGATTGGATGAAATCATTAAACAATCCAAGGGAAAGGACTCGTCCTTACCCCAGTCCAAACCAAACAGACCTCCACAACGGAAGGTACAATCGAGGTTTCGGTCCTTTCGGCCCTCAGCCAAGTCTCAATTCTCCTCGTCCAACAGGCCACAGAAGGGTCAGAGGAACTCTGATTCATGGCGGTCTAAGTCACGTCCTAAAAAGACCGCCGGAGGAACCGCTCCCAAAGCGGCCTCCTCATGACTTTTGGCCTCCCCAAACCGCATCCTCGGTCGGTGGCAGGCTCTCCCGCTTTTGCGACACCTGGTTGCCACATGTCCAAGACCGATGGGTGAGAGACATTCTGTCTCACGGTTACAGGATAGAGTTCCGCTCTCGTCCTCCGACTCGTTTCTTCAGAACATCTCCGCCCCCCGAGCGAGCCGATCCTCTTCTTCAGGCGGTGAGCACTCTGAAGGCAGAAGGAGTGGTGATCCCTGTTCCCCTTCAGCAATGGGGTCACGGTTTTTACTCCAACTTGTTTGTGGTGCCAAAAAAGGACGGATCTTTCCGTCCCGTTCTGGACCTCAAACTACTCAACAAACACGTGAAAACCAGGCGGTTCCGGATGGAATCTCTCCGCTCCGTCATCGCCTCGATGTCCCAAGGAGACTTCCTAGCATCAATCGACATCAGGGATGCTTATCTCCACGTGCCGATTGCACCAGAGCATCAGCGCTTCCTGCGTTTCGCCATCGGGGACGAACATCTTCAGTTCGTGGCGCTGCCTTTCGGCCTGGCGACAGCCCCTCGGGTCTTCACCAAGGTCATGGCAACAGTGGTAGCAGTCCTACACTCTCAGGGACACTCGGTGATCCCTTACTTAGACGATCTCCTTGTCAAGGCCCCCTCTCGGGTGGCATGCCAACACAGCCTGAACATTGCTCTGGAGACTCTCCAGAGATTCGGGTGGATCATCAATTTCCCAAAGTCAAAATTGACACCGACCCAATCGCTGACATATCTCGGGATGGAGTTTCATACTCTCTCAGCGATAGTGAAACTTCCGCTGGACAAACAGCGTTCACTACGGACAGGGGTGCAATCTCTCCTGCGAGCCCAGTCGCACCCCTTGAGGCACCTCATGCACTTCCTAGGGAAGATGGTGGCAGCAATGGAGGCAGTTCCATTTGCGCAGTTTCATCTGCGTCCACTTCAATGGGACATTCTCCGCAAATGGGACAGGAAGTCGACGTCCCTCGACAGGAACGTCTCCCTTTCTCGGGCAGCCAAGGCCTCCCTTCAGTGGTGGCTTCTTCCCACTTCTTTGTCGAAGGGGAAATCATTCCTACCCCCATCCTGGGCTGTGGTCACGACGGACGCGAGTCTGTCAGGGTGGGGAGCGGTCTTTCTCCACCACAGAGCTCAGGGTACCTGGACTCAGCCAGAGTCCTCCCTTCAGATCAATGTTCTGGAGATAAGGGCAGTGTATCTAGCCCTAAAGGCGTTCCAGCCGTGGCTGGAAGGCAGGCAGATCCGAATTCAGTCGGACAACGCCACGGCGGTGGCATACATCAACCACCAAGGCGGCACACGCAGTCGGCAAGCCTTCCAGGAAGTTCGGCGGATTCTGCTGTGGGTGGAAGCCACAGCCTCCACCATCTCCGCAGTTCACATCCCGGGCGTAGAAAACTGGGAAGCAGATTATCTCAGTCGCCAGGGCATGGATGCAGGGGAATGGTCTCTTCACCCGGACGTGTTTCAAGAGATCTGTTGCCGCTGGGGGAAGCCGGACGTCGACCTAATGGCGTCCCGGCACAACAACAAGGTCCCGGCATTCATGGCACGGTCTCAAGATCACAAAGCTCTGGCGGCAGACGCGTTAGTTCAGGATTGGTCGCAGTTTCAGCTGCCTTATGTATTTCCTCCTCTGGCACTACTGCCCAGAGTATTACGCAAGGTCAGATCCGACTGCCGCAGCGCCATCCTCATCGCCCCAGACTGGCCGAGGAGGTCGTGGTACCCGGAACTGTGGCATCTCACGGTGGGTCAACCGTGGGCACTACCAGACCGTCCAGACTTACTGTCTCAAGGGCCATTTTTCCATCTGAATTCTGCGGCCCTCAACCTGACTGTGTGGCTATTGAGTCCTGGATCCTAGCGTCTTCAGGGTTATCTCAAGGGGTCATTGCCACTATGAGACAGGCCAGGAAACCAACGTCCGCCAAGATCTACCACAGGACGTGGAGGATCTTCTTATCCTGGTGCTCTGATCAGGGTTTTACTCCCTGGCCATTTGCCTTGCCCACTTTTCTATCCTTCCTTCAATCCGGAATTGAAAAGGGTTTGTCTCTCAGCTCTATTAAGGGACAAGTCTCGGCGCTCTCTGTGTTTTTTCAAAAGCGTCTAGCCAGGCTTCAGCAGGTCCGCACGTTCCTGCAGGGAGTTTGTCACATAGTCCCTCCTTACAAGCGTCCGCTAGAACCCTGGGATCTGAACAGGGTGCTAACGGCTCTTCAGAAACCACCTTTCGAGCCAATGAGAGATATTTCTCTTTCACGCCTTTCACAGAAGGTGGTCTTCCTAGTGGCAGTCACATCACTTCGGAGAGTGTCTGAGCTAGCTGCACTGTCATGCAAAGCCCCCTTCCTGGTGTTTCACCAGGACAAGGTGGTTCTGCGTCCGGTTCCGGAATTTCTCCCTAAGGTGGTATCCCCTTTTCATCTCAATCAGGATATCTCCTTACCTTCTTTTTGCCCTCATCCAGTTCACCAATGTGAAAAGGATTTGCACTTGTTAGACCTCGTGAGAGCACTCAGGCTCTACATTTCACGCACGGCGCCCCTGCGCCGTTCTGATGCGCTCTTTGTCCTTGTCGCTGGCCAGCGTAAGGGGTCGCAGGCTTCCAAGTCAACCTTGGCTAGGTGGATCAAGGAACCGATTCTTGAAGCCTACCGTTCCTCTGGGCTTCCGATTCCTTCAGGGCTGAAAGCCCATTCTACCAGAGCTGTAGGTGCGTCCTGGGCATTGCGGCACCAGGCTACGGCTCAGCAGGTGTGTCAGGCGGCTACCTGGTCGAGTCTGCACACTTTTACAAAACACTATCAGGTGCATGCCTATGCTTCGGCAGATGCCAGCCTAGGTAGGCGAGTCCTTCAGGCGGCAGTTGCACACCTGTAGGAAGGGGCCGTTTTTCGGCTCTTTTTATCGAGGTATTCTTTTACCCACCCAGGGATAGCTTTTGGACATCCCAATTGTCTGGGTCTCCCAATGGAGAAGAAGAAGGGAATTTTGTTTACTTACCGTAAATTCCTTTTCTTCTAGCTCCTATTGGGAGACCCAGCTCCCGCCCCTGTTCCCTTCGGGCTGTTGTTTTTTTGTGTACACATGTTGTTCATGTTCAATTGTTCTATGGTTCATGGTTTCAGTTCTCCGAACATCCTTCGGATTGAATTTACCTTAGACCAATTTATAAGTTTCCTCCTTCCTGCTTTGGCACCAAAACTGATGGGCCCGTGATGCACGGGAGGGTGTATAGCAGAGGGGAGGGGTTACACTTTTTAAAGTGTAATACTTTGTGTGGCCTCCGGAGGCAGTAGCTATACACCCAATTGTCTGGGTCTCCCAATAGGAGCTAGAAGAAAAGGAATTTACGGTAAGTAAACAAAATTCCCTTCTTTTTAATAATCAAACATAATGAAAAGCTCACTGTCCCCCCTGCTCATAATCTATATGTGTTTTTACAGTTCTTAAAAAAAAGACTTTTCATTCATTGTGCTGAACTCAAAACTTCCCCCTAAACAAGCAATTAAGATTCATTGTCTTTTCACACACAAGGTTCAATGTACAAACTCTTTGCCCCCCTCCCCCTCCCAGCAATGCACGGAGAGCAGGTTATGTTGCCATCTACTAGTCATTTTTAAACTTTCACTATAGCAGATTTATTTCCACATCACCATCGGTTCACTCTTCAATATACAGCTCAAAATACAAAATTTAAGTGAAAATACACAGTCAGTTGTGTATATGCAAGATAAAGCACAGGTGGACTGGCTGGTGCAAACATAGAGCTGTGTGTTAATATTATAGTAAGGATATTAATAAATCTTTTTTCAGTTATTTTTTTGGTATTTTTATGGTGTAATTTTGTTATATAAGCATATTATTATGGACTACCCACAGTTTACATTTATTATTGGATGTGCTCTTCTGGGTCCAGACTTCAGGGGCTACATCCTAAAATAAATATGCACTTTGGGGCCCAGGTTGCCTTTTCTGATGGTAAGTGCTAGAGAGAGTGGGTCGCAGTGTCCCCAGGAAGCCCAAAGCCCCCTCTACAAACAGCTTTGTTGGTTGTCGATCAGACCTCTGCCTCATACGGAACTTGCACAGGTCTTTCATCCACTTCTAACTCCGAGGCCATGGAAGCTAGAAAGTCAAGGCACCACTCAAAAATTAAGGCTTCTTAATTGATGTACAAAGACATAAATCCATGTGACACATTCATTTCTGCTCTGAATGTACGCAATATTAGAATCCTTTCACTGATTATGGGGTATCCCAGGGCGCTCCAAGAAAGACATGTCACCAGGACATTCAGGTGCAAAAGACATGGCACCCCAAAGCCAGATAAAAGAGAATAAATCCAAAAAGGTAATGCGTAGCTTTTAAATTTGGATACCCCAATGGGTGACCCAGTTTCACATAGACACCCCAAATGGTGAACACAAAGTAAATGCAATATTAGAATCTTTTCACTGATTTTGGGGTACCCCATGATGTGCCAAAGACAGATATGTCACCAGGACATTCAGGTGTAACAGATGTGGTACCCCAATACCAGATAAAAGAGAATAAATCCAAAAAGGTAATGCGTAGCTTTTAAATTTGGGTACCCCAATGGGTGACCCAGCTTCACATAGACACCCCAAATGGTGAACACAAAGTAAATGCAATATTAGAATCTTTTCACTGATTTTGGGGTACCCCATGACGTGCCAAAGACAGATATGTTGCCAGGACATTCAGGTGGAACAGATGTGGTACCCCAATACCAGATAAAAGAGAATAAATCCAAAAAGGTAATGCATAGCTTTTAAATTTGGGTACCCCAATGGGTGACTCAGTTTCACATAGACACCCCAAATGGTGAACACAAAATAAATGCAATATTAGAATCTTTTCACTAATATTGGGGTACCCCATGATGTGCCAAAGACATATGTCACCAGGACATTCAGGTGGAACAGATGTGGTACCCCAATACCAGATAAAAGAGAATAAATCCAAATAGGTAATAAATTTATTTGGAACACAAAGTTCAAGTGTATGAGGAAAAGAAGATTTAGCAACCAGAGGGTGATGAGAGGTTAAACATGAAACTCAGTCACCCCCACTTCTGACTGATTTAAGGGCGTCCCGGGGCACCCAAAACACCGATATATCACCTGGATACTCTGGGCTGTAAAAACAGACAAGGAAAAAAACCTTGTAGCTAGTATGCAACATCTGGGTTACAAAAGAAGTAACCACTACGTTACAAAAGGAAAAACTGGGCGCGCCTGTGTTACAAAAGGAGAAACATAAAACACACACGTTTCAAGGACAACCTCAACTCCCAGACCTACTGCCAGTTTCTGGAAGACAACTTCTTCAAGCAGTGGTACAGGCAGAAGTCAGTATCGTTAAAAAAAACACGATTTTCTAAAAGATGAAAAAATAATGACATGGCCCCCTTGTTCACCTGATCTGAACCCCATAGAGAACCTATGGTCCCTCATAAAATGTAAGATCTACAGGGAGGGAAAGCAGTACACCTCTCGGAACAGGCTGTGGTGGCTGCTGCACGCAATGTTATTTGTAAACAGATCAAGCAACTGACAGAATCTATGGATGGTAGGCTGTTGAGTGTCATCAAAAAGAAAGGTTGCTATATTGGTCACTAATTTTTTTGGGTTTTGTTTTTGCATGTCAGAAATGTTTATTTCTAAATTTTGTGCTGTTATATTGGTTTACCTTGTGAAAATAAACAAGTGAGATGGGAATATATTTGGTTTTTATTAAGTTGCCTAATAATTCTGCACAGTAATAGTTACCTGCACAAACAGATATCCTCCTAAAATAGCCAAATCTAAAAAAAAAACACTCCAACTTCCAAAAATATTAAGCTTATATATTTATGAGTCTTTTGGGTTGATTGAGAACATAGTTGTTGATCAATAATAAAAAAAATCCGCTAAAATACAACTTACCTAATAAGTCTGCACCCAGTGTAGAGCTGTAAGATGCTGCATTTTTGGTCAATGGAGGTATACAAAGACACAATGATTCCTATTAATGATCTAATTGTTTTATCACTTCAATATTTTTTTTCAAATTTGTTAATGTTACACAGCAATAAACACTCAACAGTACTGCCGGACTCAGAATAGGGTCAGTAAATAGCATTGAGAGATTCTATTGTTAAAATATAGCTTTTAATAGTAACATCAAAAAATGGGGACATACCCACAATAATGACCAAGAACCTATGCAGACCACCTGATAACACAATAAAGAACGTAAAAAGGTATATCAAAGCATTATAGATGCAATAAAGTGTAATATTAATATCCGTGTCAGTAGTAAATTGTTGCACTTTCACCCAATCAAGAAGATAAGTTGTTGTAATTTGTGGAGCCACTTGAGGGGCCACATCAGCATGACTGACCCTACTTTTCCCTGTCGTGCCCCTGTGTAGTGGCTCCCACCCTCACAAGGACAGTACCCAAGTGTGATGCTGCACTTTGTGTTAACGAAAAGAAAACCTTCCCACGCGTTTCTGCTTCCATGCCAAGGCGTCCTAATCCGAATATAAGAACGGCAACAGGTCTTCCTCCCCAATTTTTTACTCTGGTTGTGCAGCACTCTGCACTCCGGATAAGGTCTACCTCCCATTACAGGACCTGTTACGCTTCTTGTGTTCAGAAGATTAACTGACCAAGTTATTCACAGTTATACATTATTCCTCTTTCATCCCTAGCATATACAGGCCCATGAGAACACCATGACAGTGAGGAAGAAACACGTCAGGACTAGGGTTTTATTTTGAGGGGTACACAAGGTGCAGCATTATACTTGGGTACTGCCTTCATCCTAGTAGCGTTCTAATAGAAAATAAAAGAACAGTTGTCATAACATGAAGATATATTTAATTGTATGGTGTTTCCACTTTAAATATTGCGATTTGTGCAGAGTTGCCTATTTAAGATTCCATCATGACATCACTGATGACGGAATGGCGGCCATTATGACATCACAAGTGACATTCCCTATATAGAATGTACACACAGTCACGGTTGCCATTTGTTGATTCTATAGTTGGTGACTAAACTTGCAGTTAGTTGTTCGCTATGGCTAAACATTTTTCGCACAATTTTGAGGTAGAAGCACTATGGGATATTCTTGCCACCTATTCCCATGCCTATGAGCTTCTACCCCCCGATGGTGTCCTCAGCTTCACTTATCAGCTAGTGTTGGAGCAAGTAAAGGACTGCCTGAACAAATACCGGCGAGGTGACCTCACCTCAGAGTATATGAAGGATTTATGTAAGAACATCAGGACCTTACAACAGCAGGTAAGTGGTGGACGCTCCGCACAAAACTTCTCCATAATGGATTTTTTTCCCTTGTTTCTTCTTTAGGCTGACTCTAAGATAATACATGACTGAATCCCCAGATATGTAGTAATTGTATCTGCGGAAAGAGGAGCAAATTGTTACAAAATGGCGTCCTATATTCTGCCCTTTCTCAATTCTGGATTTTCATTCCTGTTTGTTTTTATCTTTACAGGCTCAATATAGATCTCAAAATGGAGATTTGGCTTATATTAATGAACTGGCCCAAGAAGTGCTGTCTGTACTGGAAGGTCCATCCCACTCACTGGGACACCAGGTAAGGAGCCTCATCTTCTCTTTCATGTTCTTGTTTTCTGATCTTCTCCAGAGCACCGGTCCAATATCAGAAGATCTGGTGCTAGATTTCACAGGCCTCCCTGTCAGCTCCTTGCAGACGCAGAATACTTTATGGCTGCCTGTCTCTGCAGCTCCATCCTCTGTGATCACAGTCTGTATTCTGCTGATGTGGTCACAGTTCAGTGGTGGGAAGTCTGTATTCTGCCTCTGTTTCACTCTATCAGAGTCTTCCGGCTTGTAAATGCTGCAGAAGAGATAATAGAGGTCATGATGGAAATGTCCCTTATACAGATGTAGCCAAGGTTACCTTAACACAGTTAACACAGTGCGGGTATATCAGGGGCAAAACAATGTAAAGTGACCTCTACTGACATCAGTCAATGGCATGTGAAATTCATACTGCGTCTCTGTGGCTAATCTTAGCCTTATTGTCCTATTGTTGTGACAGCTAATCCTTTCCTTTTCTGTACCTTTGGTCATATTTCGCACATATTTTGTGTGTCTATATATTTTGGTCTGTCAGGTTTATTCCCGTTTCTTTAAAGGGGTTGTCCGACATAAACTCAAAATTTTTTGTTACGCTAATCTGTGCTGTATTGTCATATAAAACACCCCTACATTGTTATTTTTTGTTTTCTAACTTTTATTCCTCTTGAATTCACCCTTTATTTTCTGCAGCTCTTTGTTTACATTCAGCACAAGCAAACTGACCACTTCCTGTGCTAAACCTCAGTCAGAGCTGGCCCCGCCCACCTCACTGTCCAGCCCCGCCCCAGTGTCCAGCCTCGCCCCTGCCCGCCCTCTGCACACACACATTCCATGTCAGTATTCTGCCCCAGCACCTGACCTGTTATCACTACAGCATTGCAAATAACAGCCCCACATCGGGCTCTGCACCGCACACACACATCGTGCTCTGCATCACACACCACATCAGGCTCTGCACCGCACACACACATATGGCTCTGTACCACACACCACATCGGGCTCTGCACCGCACACACACATATGGCTGTGCACCGCACACACACATACGGCTCTGCATCACACACACATCGGACTCTGCACCGCACACACACATATGGCTCTGCACCGTGCACACACACATATGGCTCTGCACCGCACACACACATAGGGCTCTGCACTGCACACACACATAGGGCTCTGCACTGCACACACACATAGGGCTCTGCACTGCACACACACATAGGGCTCTGCACCCCACACACATATAGGGCTCTGCACAACACACACACATAGGGCTCTGCACCGCACACACACATAGGGCTCTGCACACCGCACAAACACATAGGGCTCTGCACCGCACACACACATTTGGCTCTGCATCGCACACACATAGGGCTCTGCACTGCACACACATAGGGCTCTGCACCCCACACACACATAGGGCTCTGCACCCCACACACACATAGGGCTCTGCACAACACACACACATAGGGCTCTGCACCGCACACACACATAGGACTCTGCACACCGCACACACACATAGGGCTCTGCACCGCACACACACATATGGCTCTGCATCACACACACATCGTACTCTGCACCGCACACACACATATGGCTCTGCACCGTGCACACACACATATGGCTCTGCACCGCACACACACATAGGGCTCTGCACAGCACAAACAAATTGGGCTCTGCACACCACAAACACATAGGACTCTGCACCGCACACACACATAGGGCTCTGCACACCGCACACACACATAGGGCTCTGCACACCGCACACACACATAGGGCTCTGCACTGCACACACACATAGGGCTCTGCACCGCACACACACATGGGGCTCTGCACCGCACACACACATAGGGCTCTGCACACCGCACACACACATGGGGCTCTGCACCGCACACACACATGGGGCTCTGCACCGCACACACACATAGGTCTCTGCACCGCACACACATATATGGCTCTGCATCACACACACATCAGACTCTGCACCGCACACACACATATGGCTCTGCACCGTGCACACACACATATGGCTCTGCACCGCACACACACATAGGGCTCTGCACAGCACAAACAAATGGGGCTCTGCACCCCACACAAACATAGGGCTCTGCAAACCACAAACACATAGGGCTCTGCACCGCACACACACATAGGGCTCTGCACACCGCACACACACATAGGGCTCTGCACCGCACACACATAGGGCTATGCACCGCACACACACATGGGGCTCTGCACCGCACACACATAGGGCTCTGCACACCGCACACACACATAGGGCTCTGCGCCGCACACACACATGGGGCTCTGCACCGCACACACACATGGGGCTCTGCACCGCACACACATGGGGCTCTGCACAGCACACACACATAGGGCTCTGCACACCGCACAGACACATAGGGCTCTGCACCGCACACACACATAGGGCTCTGCACCGCACACACACATGGGGCTCTGCACCGCACACACACATGGGGCTCTGCACCGCACACACACATGGGGCTCTGCACCGCACACACACACAGGGCTCTGCAACAAACACACACACACAGCGCTCTGTACCGACCCCCCTGCCCCCATAGGGAACACACGTAGGGAATACATACTCACCCGTCCTCGGTCCCCGCCGCTCCTGCACGTTCGCACGCTGTCTGATCAGGACATACCAGCACAGTAGTGACGTCACCGCTGTCCTGAACTGTCAGACACAGACAGCGGGTTAGTGATGAGAAGCAGCGCTGCGCTCCCTCTCATCAGCGCTTTCAAATATATCGGCATCTGTGATCTGTGATACCGGTACATTTGAATGTGCGATCCTGAGCAGGGGGCCCGGTGCTGGCGCTGACACCATGGCAGCCGCAGGCTCCTCCCCCAGGTCACGGACCCCAAAGCAGTGCAGGGGGAGGTTGTGGGGAGAGTACGGTGTGCGGGGGAATGTGTGGGAGGGTGCAGGGAAGGGGGCGGGGACTCCACGCACTGTACCCTCCCAGTAGGGCGGTAACAAGCTGTTTCCAGATTTGCATGTCAACATGGTCCTGCCCATGTTGACATGAAATGACCGGAAGCAGCAAAATCGCGGCAGGAGCGGTCACATGACCACTCTGAGCCGGGGGAGAGGGGCTGACAGCAGGGCAGGTAAGTGCTCTCTATCTACTTACCTGCCCCAATGTAGCCCAATAGGGAAATAATAAAAAAAAGTCACAATAAGCCGGATAACCCCTTTAAAAAAAAATATCTTGAATAAAATTTTGTATTTTTATGGGAATTTGTTTAATGCTACTACTGTATATTATCAGACCCTGGGGTGTGAATGACTCCTCTAATATCACCCCATAGACCCATGGGATATCTCTATTCTAAGTTATAACAGCATTTATAGTCCGTTCTCACTGGTGTGATCTCCCATATTATCCTGTGCTGTACAATGATCCCGGTGTATGGAGGATCCCCCATTACAAGCCGAGCGTCCGGCTTGTATCCTCCTCTACATCAGATCAGTATAATCAGCTGGGACATAAAATAGACGGGAAACGTTTTTCCATCTGGAGCTTTTTTCTTGCAGTTTCTGTATCTTAAAATAATTTCTTATTCTTTTATAGAACATGATCGCAACATTGAACCGGCCGAGAACGCCGTGTACGAGCGATTATGAGATGTCCAGACTGATCGGCAGTGGAGGTTTTGGGTAAGATTTCTGTTGGCATAATGTGCATTTCTCATGTCCCTATGACAGTTCTTATGCGTCTGTGCTCTGCCATCCAATGTGATCAGAGACAAATGGCGAGTCCACATCACTGTACACACCTAATTGTCACTATTCAGCTCAATAACATGAAGTTCTGTAACAAATTCAATTAGCTACGAATGGCTGAAAAATGTCAGGCTCTAGTGAATCTGAATTTTTGAGGATTCGATGTGCTAAAACTACAACCAAACCTAGTGACTCTAAGGGCGGCTTTGCACGTTGCAACATCGCACGTGCGATGTCGGTGGGGTCAAATCGAAAGTGACGCACTTCCAGCATCACTTTCGACATCGTAGTGTGTAAATGCTAGATGATACGATTAACGAGCGCAAAAGCGTCGCTATCGTATCATCGGTGCATTCTCCGACATTTCCATAATGCCAGTGCTGCGACAGGTACGATGCAGTTCCTCGTTCCTGCGGCAGCACACATGGCTGTGTATGAAGCTGCAGGAGCGAGGAACATCTCCTTACCTGCCGCCGGCGGCTATACGGAAGTAAGGAGGTGGGCGGGATGTTTACATCCTGCTCATCTCCGCCCCTCCGCCGCTATTGGCCGCCTGCCGTGTGACGTCGCTATGACGCCGCACGACCCGCCCCCTTAGGAAGGAGGCGGGTCGCCAGCCAGAGCGACGATCGCAGGGCAGGTGAGTGCATGTGAAGCTGGTGTAGCGATAATTTTCGCTACGCCAGCTATCACAATATATTGTACCTGCGACGAGGGCGGGGACTATCGCGTGCGACATCGCAGCATCGGCTTGCGATGTCGCAACGTGCAAAGCTCGCCTAAGCCAAATAAAATTCAGGAGACTCGCTCATTTGTAAAGTGACACGGGTGAGGACGTGGCAGGCGTGGCACTGACATCCCATGACCTTTTATACAGTGTTATTATATGAATGTCTAATGCATTCGGACTTCTAGTATTAATCATTAGTACAGAAGATCATATGACGACTTCTATAAACCATGGATTTTCCTTTTCTCCAGCGCGGTCAACTTAGTGCGCCATAAAGACTCCCAGAAGATCTTTGCTATGAAGAAACTGGACAAGCAGGAGCTTAATACTCCAACGAAAATAGAACAAGCTTTCCTGGAGAGGGACATCTTATCATTCATTGATTGTCCCTTTGTGGTCTCCATGCTCTGCTCCTTCCCAACTACATCTCATCTGTGTATGGTTATGGAGCATGTAGGAGGTAGGATGTGTACATTTATTATATTCAGCCCATGTCTGCTTACATCTCATCACCTTTTCTATCCTGCCCTAAATTCTCCAGTTACTTCTCATTATACACCATTGTGATCTGCTCTATAATCTCTCATCGGCCATATTTCCTTTTTTCTATAGGTGGAGACTGTGCGAGCCTTCTAAGCACCAGAGGACCTTTACCTGTGTCATTGGCTCGCTTGTACTTTGCAGAGACCGTTCTTGCTGTGGAATATCTGCACAGCTACGGTGTGGTGCACAGAGACCTGAAACCAGACAAGTAAGTGACCCTTGTTGTATAATAAAGGGGGGGGGGTTATCATTTATTATTACATGGCCTGCATGGCTAACACCATCTTTTCTTTCACAGCCTCCTGATAACATCTGCAGGACACATAAAAGTCACAGATTTTGGGTTGTCAAAAGTTGGTCTCATGATGCCAAAAACGAATATCTACCAGGAATCAGCTGGGTACATCGCCAGAGAATTCCGTGATCGTGAGGTCGGTATCACTTACTGGAACATCACTTCTTCATTATAAATCTCAGCAACCTTTTCGTTCTTCTCTGGAGAATTTTTCCACTGAGATTTTGTCTTCTGTTGTGTTTTTATGGAGAGAACTTTTCCTAAAAATAGTTTAACCAATCCATCTTTCTTCTGTTGGTTTCTAGTTCTGGGGCACCACATCTTATATAGCCCCCGAGGTCATCCTGAAGCAAGGTTACGGAAGACCTGTTGACTGGTGGTCAATGGGAATCATCCTTTACGAATTCCTTGTAGGAGTTGTACCATTTGAGGCAAAATACATACATGAGCTTTATAAAAAGATTGTCAGTGGTAAGTAGAGTAATTCACTCACTACTTTGATTGGTTTAGTTACTTTCTGTGTTATTTGGTAGCTTTTCTTTCTAATACAGGTCAATAAAGTTTATTTTTTGTCATTTTCTATCCAACAGTTGACATTATTTGGACTTGTGATCCCGCTCCTCCCCTCGATGCTCAGAACCTCATCATTGAGCTGCTGAGAAAAAATCCTGTACACAGACTTGGGACAGGTAATGTATATAACAGTATTAACATTTACTTATTACACCCATGACATACCAATCATCATCATTACGAGGAGCAGCTGCTCTCTATCTGCTTGTCCATTTCTAGCTCTCCATACTATGACTCTCAATAGGTTTCCTTCATGTCGGCTCTGTTGTATCAATGTCAATAGTTCAGATTTCTCTTCAGATATAGAGTAGTTTCTGACAATGTCCACATCACTTTTGATCTTTTTTTCCAGGGGGAGCAAATGAGATCAAATGTCAGCCATTCCTGAGTGACTTAGACTTTGAGAACCTTCTAAGTCAGGAGCCGGAGTACGTTCCTCAGCGTTTGTCAGGTATGTACACCAGCAATATCAGTACGTAGATGGAGACATCAGATTCTAGACTAAGGGCTACTTTGCACACAGAGATAAATCTGCGGCAGATCTGTGGTTGCAGTGAAATTGTGGACAATCAGTGCCAGGTTTGTGGCTGTGTACAAATGGAACAATATGTCCATGATTTCACTGCAACCACAGATCTGCCAAAGATTTATCTGTGTGTGCAAAGTACCCCTAAGTGTCTGATGGTCTTCACTAATATGTGACTCTCACTTCCCAATAATATTAGTGATAAAATGGTGACTATCTGTGACCATGCGTCATGCTGACAACCTGTAATAACATTTCATTACTTATGTCTTGTAGATCCCTCTGATGTATACCTATCTATGGTCTCAGAGGATGAGGACAGAAGGAACGAGGACTATGAGAGCTTTCATTTCCAAAACTTTACGTCATCTTCTGAAAGGCTTTGTAAAGTAAGTATGGGATCAATACATAAAAATATGTTTTAAAAAAATACTACTTAAAAAAAAAGTAAAAAAAGGAATTTTCTATCTTGTTTTTATCCATATTTAGCTCTGTACCATCAGTACCAGGATGATGAGCAATGAGGATCCCAAGTGTCCTCCAGAAAGTTCTCAAGCGTCCAACACAAAAACATCAGAAATGTGAGTAGATGATGGGGTCATTACTGGGAGCTCCAGGCTGATATTCTGTATGTAGATGACACCAATATAGGACATGAATAACATAATATTAAATGTAGCATCAACCACCCCAAGATTAGCGGTCATAGTCGTTTTGGCTTCAGAAAACACTGGGGAGAGATAGCAACTTGTAAATGGGGCAGCATGGCGGCTCTGTGGTTAGCACTGTAGCCTTGCAGCACTGGGTCTTGGGTTCAAAAGACCATGTCTGCAAGGAATCCTCTCTTTGTGGGGTTCCTTGCACACTTAACCCCTTCACCCCAACCGATTTTCCGTTTTTCTTTTTTCGCTCCCCTTTGTCCGAGAGCCATAACTTTTTTATTATTCAAAGAATCCTGCCATGTGAGGGCTTGTTTTTTGCAGAATGAGTTGTAATTTCAAATGAAACCATGAGTTTTACCATATAGTGTACTGAAAAACAGCAAAAAAAATCCAAATGCGGAAAAATTGCAAAAAAAGTGTGATTGCACTATTGTTTTTGGGATATTTTAATCACTGTGTTCACTATGTGGTAAAACTGATCTGTCACTGTGATGTCTCAGGTTGGTGCGAGTTCGTAGACATCAAACATGTATAGGTTTACTTTTATCTAAGGGGTTAAAAAAAATTCAGAAATTCAGACTACTATAGAAGCATTGTACCCGATGTGCTTTCCTGACGACAGAGCCATCTACTACCCGCAACACGTCCGCATATAGGTTCTCCTATATACCACCACTTATCCTGTTGCTCAGTATACGGTCGAGCACATCTATTTATATCTTCTACTCTCCTCTACATCCTGTTGCTCTCCACTTTGTCCGACCTGAGGAAGGCCGATTGGCCGAAACGTTACTTGGCGGACCCTTGTACAGCACCTTTTTTTCACATTTGCACCAACAAAATAAAAGAAAAGGATTTTTGATATCAATTTACTGTGTCTCTCTGGTTCTTATGGGAAATAGGTAGTGTGCCAGAGTTATCCTATACTATTGTTTTTGCTGTTACACCATGTACCGATCAGATTAATTGATTTTATATTTTAATAGATCGGGCATTTCTGAACCCAGTGATACCAAATATGTGTATATATTTTTAACCCTTTCATTTTCAATGGGGTGAAAGGGGGTTGATTTGAACTTTTAGGTTTTTATTTTTTTTTAATTTTCCAAAACTTTTTTTTATTTTACCTGTCTTCCTTGGAGGCTATAAGGATCAGCAGTCTGATTGCTCATTTATTTCTCCCAATCAGAGCAGCGCCGCTCAGATCAGGAGAAATGCTCATCTCTTGTAACCTGCAGTTCTCGGCTGCTTGTTACAGGACCTGACTCATGTGAGCTACAGGAGTCATCACATGACCCTGTGCTACTATGACAACCATCAGCTTCACGTCACGTGACTTCCGGTGGCGGCTGGTGAGTAAAGTTTTACCGCAACAGCAATTTAAATGGCACGGTCACATTTTGAAGCACCATTTAAGGGATTAACATGCACGGGCAGATCGCGGATCTACTCATGCCTGCCAAGCACACATGTCAGCTGTACAAATCATCTGACATGTGCGCAGATCGCTGCCGGCTACAAGCAGCAGCTGGCGTGGATTAACATTATGACTGCTAGCACGAATTATTACTGCCCACGGTTGTTAAGGGGTTAAAAGAAATACTAATAGGAGATTTAGATTGTGAGCCCCAATGAGGTCAGTGATGATGTCTGTAAAGTGCTCTGGGAAATAATGGTGCTATATAAATGCCTAAAATAAATATTTGCAGCCAGTCCTGCATTTTTAGTGTTACCCCCTCTGCAGGTGAGATATAGTATTACATGCCAGCCATTCTTGGTAGTAGTTTTTCATTCCGCTCCATATCAGGTAGTTTGGAGCAGGAGTCCTTCCCACTATGACTTCCCTATGCCTTGTAGTCAGGTGTTATTCTGCTGAGATGACCCCTTTTAATGCTTTTAATGCTTTCGTTTGTAATTTACACGTTTTTCTTCCACCTAACAGGCAGAAAGAATCTCCTCCTGTATCTGATAGAGACGATGCTGTGAGCAGTGTGCCATCCTCGTCCCCATTGTCAGGTATGTACATGTCTACAGCACCAAAAATGTGAATGTAATGGGTCTCATATGTTATCCAAGTTTCATGGTCCCAAATATGTTGTCATTTTGCCCATGTTGTACCTTTTTTCCTACTTTTGTTACTACTTTTTTTCCTACATTGTGGCATCTATTAAGCTACGTCATTATACATTGTCCCCTATAGTAGAATATCGCTCATTAGGGATGCACCACATGGCGGCACACAGGGCACTTGCTACTCCATATTAGTGATACATCTAATGCCCCTCAGATGAGGCCATGTACAGTATATAGGACTTATTCTGCCCTACCATGAAGCAATACTAGATTATCAGAACTATAGGGGAAACGACGAGAATAATTCTATATACAGGGAAGATACAGAGTACATCCTATAAGAATATATACTCAATGTGTTATTTTACTTTCTGATCAGAATCTCCAGTTCAGGAGGAAGAAAACTCTGCAATAAATGTAAGTGAGGAACCAAAATCACAAAATGAAGAACAGCAGAAAAAGAGCCAAGGTAAGTGAGAGAATCACCTCCATGTGTGATGAGAAGAATTCATGTAGAGCAGATGCCATCTGTCAGTGATGGGATTGTCACATGTGTGGTGGCTGATAATCATACTGCATACATATATACAGTATATATATCTAATATATAAAGCTGAATGTGTGTATGTATGTGTGTATGTCCGGGATTGGCATCTGCACCGTCGCAGCTACAGCCACAAAATTTGGACACTCACACGTCTGGACCCCGAGAGCGTCATAGGCTATGTTTTGAGGGGAAATTTTAACCCCACGCTTTACAGTTTTCGCCAAAAAACCTGCCTCCATTAAAGCGAATGGAGCTGGGAGCCACAGTGCAGCCAGAACTTCAGAAGAATGCGCAGCCACGCCCTTCTTTGGAATGTTGGCGTGTTACAATGCAGCCAGGGAAAGAGACAGACACAGACAGGAAAGAGGCAGACACAGACAGGGTAAGAAACAGACACAAAGAGAGACACAGACAAAGAGACAGACTTACAGGGAAAGAGACAGATGCAGGGAAAAAGACAGACAGGGAAAGAAAGGGAAAGAGACAGACAGGGTAAGAGACAAAGACAGGTAAAGAGACAGACACAGGGAAACAGACAAAGGGAAAGAGGGAAAGAGACAGACAGGGAAAGAGGAAAAGAGACAGACAGGAAAAGCGAGGGAAAGAGACAGGGAAAGAGACAGACAGGGAAAGTGACAGAGATAGACAGACAGACAGGGAAAGAGATTGAGACAGACGGAGAGACAGAGACAGTCAGAGACAGACAGGGAAAGAGACAGACAAAGAGATAGAGAGAGAGACAGAGAGATATATACAGAGTGGGAGACAGACAGAGAATGGGAGAGAAACAGAGAGACAGTTACTATCCCGGGTGTTAATACATTCTATTTATACATTCTATCCCGGGAATGTTAATACATTCGATTTCTTTGTCGCTCTATTGGGAGACCCAGACAATTGGGTGTATAGCTACTGCCTCCGGAGGCCACACAAAGTATTACACTTAAAAGTGTAAGGCCCCTCCCCTTCTGCCTATACACCCCCCGTGGGATCACGGGCTCCTCAGTTTTCATGCTTTGTGCGAAGGAGGTCAGACATCCACGCATAGCTCCACTGTTTAGTCAGCAGCAGCTGCTGACTATGTCGGATGGAAGAAAAGAGGGCCCATACTTGGGCCCCCAGCATGCTCCCTTCTCACCCCACTTTTGTCGGCGGTGTTTGTTAAGGTTGAGGTACCCATTGCGGGTACGGAGGCTGGAGCCCACATGCTGCTTCCTTCCCCATCCCCTTAGGGCTCTGGGTGAAGTGGGATCTTATCGGTCTCCAGGCACTGAGGCCGTGCTCCATCCACAGCCCCTGGGAATCTGCTGGACATGGAGCTGAGTATCCTCAGGGACATGGCCCTGCTACGTTGAGGTACTCTGTGTCCCCATAAAGGGGACCGCGCACAGACACACGGCAGCACTGCTGGGTGTGTTAGTGCGCCAGGGATGGCGGCGCTGCCCGCACTGGTGCCATCGCACACTACAGCGTGCTGGGTGTGTTAGAGTATTGAGGGACTGCCGCGCTAACCGCCGCTGCCATTTTTTTATCTCAGGCGCGGCTGGGACTTGTGGTGCGCCGGGGACTTCCGCGCCGACCAGGGCTTATATGCCGGGCCCCGCTTATCACTCTAGTCCCCGGCTTTTGCGGCCTACTCTCACTTCGTTACCGCCCACTGGCCTGCCAGTCAGGGTAAGGGCGTGACGCTGCACAGCACGGCAGCGCTGAGAGATGGAGCATGCTTTGCATACTCCAACCCTCTCACTGTACACAGTGTGAAACCGGATTCCCGCACTTTCTGGGGAACGCCCACGGCCTCCTCATCTACACAGGACGCCGGCAGCCATTCATGTCAGTTTTTTCTGTGACTGAGAAAAGAGACAAGTTTGGGAAGACCCTGGCAGGGATTCTGGTGGTCACACACCCGCTGTGACCGGGCGGTAAGCAGCACCTGTGGTGCTGTCCCCACTAGTGCCGAAATGCACATATAGATATATGCTTGTACGCTATACATTGCACTGTTCGGTCTCACTTTTGTATTTTGGCTATATACCCTCCTTGATGGTTCGGGGGAGATAACAGCATATCGTCTGTGAAAAACAAGGGTGCAGAAGCACAGGTTTTTCTATGCAGCCTGTACAGCATGTACGGCTATACTGCCGGCAGGTTCCACGGACCCCAATTGTATGCAATGCACGGCCCTTGTGGAACTTACTCAGCCGGAGTCTCTGCTAATGGTCCAGGTGATGAGGACGGAGTTTGCAGTATTTACTTCAGACTTTCTGAGACTATGGCTAACATACTAGAAGCCTTGCAGTCCAGACCGGTCCCTCAGACCATGGGCTCTGTTGATTCATTGCCCCTGGTCCCCCCCCCCCCCAGTTGGTACAACAAGGTGCTCCTGGAGTGTCTCAGGGATCCCAGGGTGAGGGGTCTGACTCGGACCGCAGTCCCAGACCCCCTAAGCGACCTCGCTGGGAGCATCCCTCGACGTCACCGCATCATTCAGGGTCTCAGCATGGGGACTCTCTCTATGATAAGGCGGAGGTATCTGATCAGGATTCTGATCCTGAGGACGTTCTCTACCTGGATACACCTGATTGTGACACCGTAGTGAACGATCTTACGGCGTCCATCAATCATATGTTGGTTATTTCTCCCTCAGCTCCTACGCCTGAGGAGTCAGCTTCTCAGCAGGAGAAGTTCCGTTTCAGGTTCCCCAAGCGTACATTGAGTACGCTTTCTGGATCACTCTAACTTCAGGGAGGCAGTCCAGAACCACCAGGCTTGTCCAGATATCGTTTTTTCAAAACGCCTTAAGGATACACGTTATCTCTTCCCTTTTGACGTTGTCAAGGGCTGGGTTCAGTGTTCCAATGTGGACCTCCTATCTCCAGCGGCTAAATCCTTAGTTGCAGTGGAAGATATGGCTTCACTCAAAGATGCCACTGACAGACAGATGGAGCTCTGGTTGAAATCCATCTATGAAGCTATTGCCGTGTCTTTGCTCCAGCTTCGCAGCCGTCTGGGCGCTCCAAGCGGTCTCAGCGGCTCAAGCGCAAATTGAGGCAGTCACACGTATGTCTGCGTCGCAGGCTGCGTCTTTAACGTCTCAAACGTCAGCGTTTACGTCATACGCCATTAATGCTGTCCTGGACTCGGCGAGCCGGAAGGCGGTTGCGTCCGACAATTCAGTGGTAATACGCAGAGCCTTGTGGTTGTGGGAATGGAAGGCAGATTCTGCTTCCAAAAAAGTGCCTAACCAGTTTGCCATTCTCTGGCGACCGCTTGTTTGGTGAGCGACTGGATGAAATCATCAAACAATCCAAGGGAAAGGATACATCCTTTCCTCAGGCTAAACCGATCATACGCCAACAGAGGAGGGGACAGTCGAGGTTTCGGTCCTTGCGGGGCACAGGCAGGTCCAATTCTCCTCGTCCAAAAGGCCTCAGAAGGATCAGAGGAACTCCGACGCGTAGCGGTCTAAATCACGCCCTAAAAAGACCGCCGGAGGAGCCGCTACCAAGGCGGCTTCCTCATGACTTACGGCCTCCTCACACCGCATCCTCGGTCGGTGGCAGGCTCTCCCGCTTTTGCGACACCTGGCTGCCACAAGTAAAGGACCGTTGGGTGAGAGACATTTTGTCTCACGGTTACAGGATAGAGTTCAGCTCTCGTCCTCCGACTCGATTCTTCAGAACATCTCCGCCTCCCGAGCGAGCCAAGGCTCTGCTGCAGGCGGTGGGCATTCTGAAGGCAGAAGGAGTGGTGGTCCCGGTTCCTCTTCAGCAACAGGGTCACGGTTTCTACTCCAACCTGTTTGTGGTTCCAAAGAAGGACAAGTCCTTCTGTCCTGTTTTGGACCTAAAACTGCTCAACAAACACGTAAGGACCAGGCGGTTCCGGATGGAATCCCTCCGCTCCGTCATCGCCTCAATGTCCCAAGGAGATTTCCTAGCATCGATCGATATCAGGATGCTTATCTCCACGTACTAATTGCTCCTGAGCATCAGCGCTTCTTGCGCTTCGCCATAGGAGACGAACACCTTCGGTTCGCGGCACTGCCGTTCGGCCTGGCGACAGCCCCAAGGGTTTTCACCAAGGTCATGGCTACAGTAGTTGCGGTCCTCCATTCTCAGGGTCACTCAGTGATACCCTACTTAGACGATCTGCTGGTCAAGGCACCCTCTCAAGAGGCATGCCAACACAACCTCAACGTTACTCTGGAGATTCTACAGAGTTTCAGGTGGATCATCAATTTTCCAAAGTCAAATCTGACACCGGTCCAATCGCT
This sequence comes from Anomaloglossus baeobatrachus, assembly GCF_048569485.1. NCBI lineage: Eukaryota > Metazoa > Chordata > Amphibia > Anura > Aromobatidae > Anomaloglossus > Anomaloglossus baeobatrachus. Next base: position 119,710,764 of record NC_134363.1, read on the forward strand.
GACATATCTTGGCATGGAGTTTCTTACTCTTCCAGCGATAGTGAAGCTTCTGCTGGACAAACAGCGTTCACTATAGACAGGGGTGCAATCTCTCCTTCAAGGTCGGTCACACCCCTTGAGGCGCCTCATGCACTTCCTGGGGAAGATGGTGGCAGCAATGGAAGCAGTCCCTTTCGCGCAGTTTCACCTGCGTCCTCTTCAATGGGACATCCTACACAAGTGGGACAGGATGCCGACGTCCCTAGACAGGAACGTCTCCCTCTCTCAAGCAACCAAAGCTTCCCTTCGGTGGTGGCTTCTTCCCACCTCATTATCGTAATGGAAATCTTGCCTAACCCCGTCCTGGGCGGTGGTCACGACGGACGCGAGTCTGTCAGGGTGGGGAGCGATCTTTCTCCACCACAGACGTGGACTCAGCAAGAGTCCTCACTTCAGATCAATGTTCTGGAGATCAGGGCAGTGTATCTTGCCCTAAAAGCGTTCCAGCAGTGGCTGGAAGGCAGGCAGATCCGAATTAAGTCGGACAACTCCACAGCGGTGACTTACATCAACCACCAAGGTGGGACACGCAGTCGGCAAGCCTTCCAGGAAGGCCGGCGGATTCTGCTGTGGGTGGAAGCCACAGCACCCACCATATCCGCAGTTCACATCCCGAGCGTAGAAAACTGGGAAGCAGACTTTCTCAGTCGCCAGGGCATGGATGCAGGGGAATGGTCCCTTCACCCGGACGTGTTTCAGGAGATCTGTTGCCGCTGAGGGATGCCGGACGTCGACCCAATGGCGTCTCAGCACAACAACAAGGTCCCGGCATTCATGGCGCGGTCTCACGATCACAGAGCTCTGGCGGCAGACGCCTTCGTTCAGGATTGGTCGCAGTTTCAACTCCCTTATGCGTTCCCTCCTCTGGCACTGTTGCCCAGAGTGTTACGCAAGATCAGGTCCGACTGCCGCCGCGCCATCCTCGTCGCTCCAAAATGGCCAACGAGGTCGTGGTACCCGGATCTGTGGCATCTCACGGTAGGCCAACCGGGGGAACTATCAGACCGACCAGACTTGCTGTCTCAAGGGTCGTTTTTTCCTTCTGAATTCTGCGACCCTCAACCTGACTGTGTGGCCATTGAGTCCTGGATCCTAGCATCTGCAGGGTTATCTCAAGGGGTCATTACCACTATGAGACAGGCCAGAAAACACACATCTACCAGGATCTACCACAGAACGTGGAAGATATTCTTATCTTGGTCCTCTGCTCAGGGAGTTTCTCCCTGGCCAATTGCCTTGCCTACTTTCTTTCCTTCCTGCAATTCGGTTGGAAAAAAGTTTGTCGCTCGGTTCCCTTAAGGGACAAATCTCAGCGCTCTCTGTATTTTTTTTTTTTTTTCAGAAGCGCCTAGCAAGACTACCTCAGGTACGCACGTTCCTGCAGGGGGTTTGCCGCTTAGTCCTTCCTTACAGACGACTGTTAGAACCCTGTGATTTGAACAGGGTGCTGATGGTTCTACAGAAACCACCATTCGAGCCTATGAGGGATTTTTCTCTCTCACGCCTTTCGCAGAAAGTGGTTTTTCCTAGCGGCAGTCACTTCACTTCGGAGAGTGTCTGTCGGGGCAGCATTGTCGTGCAAAGTCCCCTTCCCGGTGTCTCACCAGGTCAAGGGGTTCTGCGTCCGGTTCCGGAATTTCTCCCTAAGGTGGAATTCCCCCCTTTCATTTCAATCAAGGTATCCGTACCCTCTGTTTGTCTTCATCCAGTTCACCAATGTGAAAAGGATTTGCACTTGATTAGATCTGGTGAGAGCACTCAGACTCTTCATCGATCGTACGGCGTCCCTGCGCCGCTCGGAAGCACTCTTGTCCTTGTCGCTAGCCAGCGTAAAGGGTTGCAGGCTTCCAAATCAAGACTGGCTCGGTGGTTCAAGGAACCAATTCTCTAGCTTATCGTTCTGCTGGGCTTACGGTTCCCTCAGGGCTGAAGGTCCATTCTACCAGAGCGGTGGATGCGTCCTGGGCTTGAGGCACCAGGCTACGGCTCAGCTTGTGTGTCAGGCGGCTACCTGGTCCAGCCTCCACACTTTCACGAAACACTGTCAGGTGCATACCTATGCTTCGGCGGATGCCAGCATAGGCAGACGAGTTCTTCAGGCGGCGGTTGCCCACCTGTAGAAAAGGGCCGTCTTACGGCTCTATTACGAGGTATTATTTTACCCACCCAGGGATTGCTTTTGGACATCCCAATTGTCTGGGTCTCCCAATAGAGCGACAAAGAAGAAGGGAATTTTGTTTACTTACCGTAAATTCCTTTTCTTTTTCGCTCCTAACTGGGAGACCCAGACAATTGGGGTGTATAGCTACTGCCTCCGGAGGCCGCACAAAGTACTACACTTAAAAGTGTAAGGCCCCTCCCCTTCTGGCTATACACCCCCCCGTGGGAGCACGGGTCCCTCAGTTTTTGCTTTGTGCGAAGGAGGTCAGACACGCACGCATAGCTCCGCTATTTAGTCAGCAGCAGCTGCTGACTATGTCGGATGGAAGAAAAGAGGGCCCATACAGGGCCCCCAGCATGCTCCCTTCTCACCCCACTTTCTGTCGGTGGTGCCTGTTAAGGTTGAGGTACCCATTGCGGGTACGGAGGCTGGAGCCCACATGCTGATTCCTTCCCCATCCCCATTAGGGCTCTGGGCGAAGTGGGATTTTACCGGTCTCCAGGCACTGAGACCGTGCTCCATCCGCAGCCCCTGGAGAAGCCGCTGGATATGGAGCTGAGTATCGTCAGGGACATGGCCCTGCTCCGTCAAGGTACTCTGTGTCCCCGTGCATACGCGCGCACACCGCAGCATTGCTGGGTGTGTTAGTGCGCCGGGGACAACAGCGCTGCTGCGCTTGTGCCATTTCCTCACTTCAGCTTAGCTGAGTGGGTAGACTCAGGGAGAACGGTCGCGCCGGCCGCTGGGACTGCGACGCGGCTGGGACTTGTGGTGCGCCGGGGACTTCCGCGCTGACCTGCATATATCACGGCCGCGCTTATTACTACAGTCCCCGGCTTTTGCGGCCTAGTTCGTTCGTTCCCGCCTCCGCACCTGCCAGTCAGGAGGAGGGCGGGACGCTGTACAGAGCATCAGCGCTGAGGGCTGGAGTCTTTTTTACATACTCCAGCCCTCACACCAGGCACAGTAGGACGCAGTTTCCCGCACTTTGTTTGTGGCACGCCCACGGTCCGCCCCTCTTCACAGAACGCCGGCAGCCATTCCTGCCTGCACGCTGAGCTGCAGAGGGGAGACGGGGAGACCCAGACACGGGATTCTACGGCCTCATACCCGCTGTTCAGCGGGCGGTAAGCAGCCCTCAAGGGCTCACCCCCACTTGTGCCGTTTGTATACTGAGTATTTTGTGTTTGCAGATACTTTGTACTGTACGGTCGCTGGTGATTCTCGGCTATATACCCTCCTAGATTACAAGGAGGCAACAGCATGTCGTCCGCAAAACGCAAGGGTGCCAAGGCACAGACATTATATGCTGCCTGTACCGCATGTGGGGCTGCTCTACCGGCAGGTTCCACTGACCCCCATTGTGTGCAGTGCTCGGCCCCTGTGCAACTTGCACAGCCGGGGCCTCTGCTGGACGTGACCCAGAGTGTACCACCTGTGAATGCTGTCCAGGTGACAGGAACGGAGTTTGCAGCTTTTGCTGACAGATTGTCTATGACCATGTCAAAGATTCTTGAAACATTGCAGTCTAGACCAGTAACTCAGACCATGGACACTGTGGCATCATTGCTCCCTGGTCCCCCTCAGCTGGAACACTTCCAAGCTCCGGGGGTGTCACATGCACCCCAGGGTGACGATTCTGACTCAGACAACAGTCCCAGACAACCTAAGCGGGCTCGTTATGAGGGGCCCTCAACTTCGTCTCACTGGTCAGGATCCCAGCGGGACGAATCTATGGGTGATGAGGCGGATGTAACTGGTCAAGATTCTGATCCTGGGACCGCTCTCAATCTGGATACACCGGATGGTGACGCCATAGTGAATGATCTTATAGCGTCCATCAATAGGATGTTAGATATTTCCCCGCCAGCTCCTCCTGCGGAGGAGGCAGCTTCACAGCAGGAGAAATTCCATTTCAGATATCCCAAGCGTAAATTAAGCACTTTTCTGGACCACTCTGACTTTAGAGATGCAATCCAGAAACACCACGCTTATCCTGAGAAGCGGTTTTCTAAACGGCTTAAAGATACACGCTATCCTTTTCCCCCTGACGTGGTCAAGGGTTGGACCCAGTGTCCCAAGGTGGACCCTCCAATCTCCAGGCTTGCAGCTAGATCTTTAGTTGCAGTAGAAGATGGAGCGGCACTTAAAGATGCCACTGACAGGCAGATGGAGCTCTGGCTGAAATCCATCTATGAAGCTATTGGAGCGTCGTTGGCGCCAGCTTTTGCAGCCGTATGGGCACTCCAAGCCATTTCAGCTGGGCTTATACAAGTCGACTCGGTCACACGTACATCTGCCCCGCAGGTGGCACCATTGACCTCTCAAATGTCTGCATTCGCGTCTTACGCGATTAATGCTGTCCTGGACTCTACGAGCCGTACGGCGGTGGCGTCAGCCAACTCCGTGGTTTTGCGCAGAGCTCTGTGGTTGAGAGAATGGAAGGCAGATTCTGCTTCCAAGAAGTGCTTAACCAGTTTGCCTTTTTCTCGTGACCGATTGTTTGGGGAGCGTTTGGATGAAATCATTAAACACTCCAAGGGTAAGGACTCATCCTTACCTCAACACAGACAAAACAAGCCCCAACAAAGGAGGGGTCAGTCTGGTTTTCGGTCCTTTCGAGGCTCAGGCAGGTCCCAATTCTCCTCGTCCAAAAGGACTCAAAAGGATCAGAGAGGCTCAGATTCTTGGCGGACTCAGTCACGCCCAAAAAAGACAGCAGGAAGAACCGTTACCAAGACGGCTTCCTCATGACTTTCAGCCTCCTCTCTCCGCATCCTCGGTCGGTGGCAGGCTCTCCCGCTTTGGCGACATTTGGCTGTCACAGGTCAAAGACCGTTGGGTGAGGGACATTCTGTCTCACGGGTACAGGATAGAGTTCAGCTCTCGTCCTCCAACTCGTTTCTTCAGAACTTCCCCACCGCCCGACCGAGCCGATGCTCTGCTGCAGGCGGTGGCCGCTCTAAAGGCGGAAGGAGTGGTGACTTCCGTTCCTCTTCAGGAACAAGGTCACGGTTTTTACTCCAATCTGTTTGTGGTGCCAAAGAAGGACGGGTCCTTTCGGCCCGTCCTGGATCTAAAGTTGCTCAACAAACACGTAAAAACCAGGAGGTTCCGGATGGAATCTCTACGCTCCGTCATAGCCTCAATGTCTCAAGGAGATTTCTTAGCATCAATAGACATCAAAGATGCTTATCTTCACGTGCCGATTGCGCCAGAGCATCAGCGTTTTCTACGCTTCGTTATAGAAAGCGAACACCTGCAGTTCGTAGCGTTACCTTTCGGGCTGGCAACAGCCCCTCGGGTCTTCACCAAGGTCATGGCAGCAGTAGTAGCTGTCCTGCACTCGCAGGGTCACTCCGTGATCCCGTATTTGGACGATCTACTTATAAAGGCACCCTCTCAAGAGGCATGCCAACACAGTCTGGACGTGGCACTGAAGACTCTCCAGAGTTTCGGGTGGATTATCAACTTTTCAAAGTCAAATCTAACCCCGACCCAATCACTAACATATCTTGGCATGGAGTTTCATACTCTCTCAGCGATAGTGAAGCTTCCACTGGACAAACAGTGCTCTCTGCAGACAGGGGTGCAATCTCTCCTACAGAACCAGTCCCACTCCTTGAGGCGCCTCATGCACGCCCTCTACAATGGGACATTCTCCGCCAATGGGACGGGAAGTCGACGTCCCTCGACAGGGATGTCTCCCTCTCTCAGGCAGCCAAGGACTCTCTCCGATGGTGGCTTCTTCCCACCTCATTGTCAAAAGGAAAGTCGTTCCTACCCCTATCCTGGGCGGTGGTCACGACAGATGCGAGCCTATCAGGGTGGGGAGCAGTGTTTCTTCACCACAGGGCTCAGGGTACGTGGACTCAGAGAGAGTCCACCCTTCAGATCAATGTTCTGGAAATCAGAGCAGTCTATCTTGCTCTGCGAGCCTTCCAACAGTGGCTGGAGGGCAAGCAGATCCGGATTCAGTCGGACAATTCCACAGCGGTGGCGTACATCAACCACCAAGGGGGAACACGCAGTCGGCAAGCCTTTCAAGAAGTCCGGCGGATTCTGACGTGGGTGGAAAACACAGCATCCACCATATCCGCAGTTCACATCCCAGGCGTGGAAAACTGGGAAGCAGACTTTCTCAGTCGCCAGGGCATGGACGCAGGGGAATGGTCCCTTCACCCGGACGTGTTTCAGGAGATCTGTCGCCGCTGGGGGATGCCGGACGTCGACCTGATGGCGTCACGGCACAACAACAAGGTCCCGGTTTTCATGGCACGGTCTCACGATCACCGAGCTCTGGCGGCAGACGCCTTAGTTCAGGATTGGTCGCAGTTCCGACTACCTTATGTGTTCCCACCTCTGGCATTATTGCCCAGAGTGCTCCGCAAAATCAGGTCCGACTGCCGTTGCGCCATTCTCGTCGCTCCAGACTGGCCAAGGAGGTCGTGGTACCCGGATCTGTGGCATCTCACGGTAGGACAACCGTGGGCGCTACCAGGCCATCCAGACTTGCTGTCTCAAGGGCCGTTTTTCCATCTGAATTCTGCGGCCCTGAACCTGACTGTGTGGCCATTGAGTCCTGGATCCTAGGGACCTTAGGTTTATCTCATGATGTTGTTGCCACCATGAGACAGGCTAGGAAACCATCCTCCGCCAAGATCTACCACAGAACGTGGAAGATATTCTTATCTTGGTGCTCTGCTCAGGGAGTTTCTCCCTGGCCATTTGCATTGCCTATTTTTCTTTCCTTCCTGCAGTCTGGGTTGGAAAAAGGTTTGTCGCTTAGCTCCCTTAAAGGACAAGTCTCTGCGCTATCCGTATTCTTTCAGAAGCGCCTGGCGCGACTTCCTAAGGTACGCACGTTCCTGCAAGGGGTTTGTCATATCATTCCCCCTTACAAGCGGCCATTGGAACCCTGGGATCTGAACAAGGTTCTAATTGCTCTCCAGAAGCCACCTTTCGAGCCTATGAAGGAGATTTCCTTTTCTCGGCTTTCACAGAAAGTGGCTTTTCTGGTGGCGGTCACGTCTCTTCGGAGAGTGTCAGAGCTGGCGGCGTTATCTTGCAAATCTCCCTTCCTGGTGTTTCACCAAGACAAGGTAGTACTGCGTCCAATTCCAGAGTTTCTTCCCAAGGTGGTATCTTCCTTTCATCTCAATCAGGATATCACTTTACCATCTTTGTGTCCGCATCCAGTTCACCAATTTGAAAAGGGTTTGCATCTGTTGGACCTGGTGAGAGCACTCAGGATCTACATTTCCCGCACGGCGCCTCTGCGCCGTTCGGATGCACTCTTTATCCTGGTCGCTGGTCAGCATAAAGGGTCGCAAGCTTCCAAATCCACCCTTGCGCGGTGGATCAAGGAACCAATTCTTCACGCCTACCGTTCTGCTGGGCTTCCGACTCCTTCTGGACTGAAGGCCCATTCTACCAGAGCCGTGGGTGCGTCCTGGGCATTACGGCATCAGGCTACGGCTCAGCAGGTGTGCCAGGCGGCTACCTGGTCGAGTCTGCACACTTTTACCAAGCATTATCAGGTGCATACCTACGCTTCGGCGGATGCCAGCCTAGGTAGACAAGTCCTGCAGGCGGCGGTGGCCCACCTGTAAGAAAGGGCTGCCTGACAGCCCGATCACGAGGTATTCTTTTACCCACCCAGGGACTGCTTTTGGACGTCCCAATTGTCTGGGTCTCCCAATTAGAAGCGAAAAAGAAGAAGGGAATTTTGTTTACTTACCGTAAATTCCTTTTCTTCTAGCTCCAATTGGGAGACCCAGCACCCGCCCTGTTTTTTTCTTAGGGTATTTGTTTTTCGGGTGCACATGTTGTTCATGTTGATAAGTTACGTTCTCCGATATTGTTTATCGGATTGAATTTGTTTTTGAAACAGTTATTGGCTTTCCTCCTTCTTGCTTTTGCACTAAAACTGAGGGACCCGTGCTCCCACGGGGGGGTGTATAGCAAGAAGGGGAGGGGCCTTACACTTTTAAGTGTAGTACTTTGTGCGGCCTCCGGAGGCAGTAGCTATACACCCCAATTGTCTGGGTCTCCCAATTGGAGCTAGAAGAAAAGGAATTTACGGTAAGTAAACAAAATTCCCTTCTTCTTCTAGCTCTAATTGGGAGACCCAGCACCCGCCCCTGTTTTTTTGTATACACATGTTGTTCATGTTGAATGGTTTCAGTTCTCCGATATTCCTTCGGATTGAATTTGCTTAAACCAGTTTATTGGCTTTCCTCCTTCTTGCTTTTGCACTAAAACTGAGGAGCCCGTGATCCCACGGGGGGTGTATAGGCAGAAGGGGAGGGGCCTTACACTTTTAAGTGTAATACTTTGTGTGGCCTCCGGAGGCAGTAGCTATACACCCAATTGTCTGGGTCTCCCAATTGGAGCTAGAAGAAAAGGAATTTACGGTAAGTAAACAAAATTCCCTTCTTCTTCTAGCTCTAATTGGGAGACCCAGCACCCGCCCCTGTTTTTTTGTATACACATGTTGTTCATGTTGAATGGTTTCAGTTCTCCGATATTCCTTCGGATTGAATTTGCTTAAACCAGTTTATTGGCTTTCCTCCTTCTTGCTTTTGCACTAAAACTGAGGAGCCCGTGATCCCACGGGGGGTGTATAGGCAGAAGGGGAGGGGCCTTACACTTTTAAGTGTAATACTTTGTGTGGCCTCCGGAGGCAGTAGCTATACACCCAATTGTCTGGGTCTCCCAATTAGAGCTAGGGCTGCGGATGGAGCACGGTCTCAGTGCCTGGAGACCGGTAAAATCCCACTTCGCCCAGAGCCCTAATGGGGATGGGGAAGGAATCAGCATGTGGGCTCCAGCCTCCGTACCCGCAATGGGTACCTCAACCTTAACAAGCACCACCGACAGAAAGTGGGGTGAGAAGGGAGCATGCTGGGGGCCCTGTATGGGCCCTCTTTTCTTCCATCCGACATAGCAGCTGCTGCTGACTAAATAGCGGAGCTATGCGTGCGTGTCTGACCTCCTTCGCACAAAGCAAAAACTGAGGGACCCGTGCTCCCACGGGGGGGTGTATAGCCAGAAGGGGAGGGGCCTTACACTTTTAAGTGTAGTACTTTGTGCGGCCTCCGGAGGCAGTAGCTATACACCCCAATTGTCTGGGTCTCCCAATTAGGAGCGAAAAAGAAAAGGAATTTACGGTAAGTAAACAAAATTCCCTTCTTTGTTAACAGCAGTTATTAACCCGGGCGAAGCCGGGTAGTACAGCTAGTATATATATATATATATATATATATTGTGAGGTAGCGACCACCAATGTGGTAAATGGTCGCTATATGTTGCAGTGGAGAAGGTTGCTGCGATATTAAACTGAAGAGGTTGCTATGGGACTTGTAGTTCCACAAAGGCTTGTTTCTGCATTTAAGGGTCAGGTTCCCTTTAATAATGCCTGTGTGCTGTGCAGGTCTGGATAATCACAGACCTCCACCTGTGGGTGTGTCCAGTCTGATTTAGGAGACTCAGTGTGTGTTCTGCAGGGTGTGAGAGCAGAGCAGGGGGCTCTGTATTTCAGTCTGGGTTTAGACTGGAAGTAGTGTGCAAGCCAGGCTGGTTAGTGCTGTGGCTACTGGACCAAAGCTCTCCTGGAGTGGAGAGACAGACAGGAGTCTGCAGAGTGTCTCTGGGTTCTTGGAAGGAACCACAGCAAGTGTTGTTCGCTGGCAGGAGCCAGTGTGTACAGGCGCCACACTTCCAATAGAGACTGTATTGGACTGGAAGCCCACGGTATGTGATTGTGCTATGTTTTTGCCTTAAGCCAGAAGAGGCCTGCTATGTTTAATGTTTGCCGTTTATGACAAGTTTTTAATAAATGTGGGGTGCAACCTTGCAATATATATATATATATATATATATATATATATATATATATAAATATATATATATATATATATATATATATATACACTCAATGTGTTATTTTACTTTCTGATCAGATTCTCCAGCTCAGGACAAAGAAAAATCTCCTATAAATGTGAGTGAAGAATCAAAATCAGAAAATGGAGAACAGGAGAAAATTATTCAAGGTAAGTGTGAGAACTAGAGATGGTCGAACTCGCAGAAAACTGAGACCGGTGGGTCCCTGCTGAATTTTTAAAAAAACCTGGATCAGGTCCGGAATCTGTTACCCATATAAGTCTATGTGAACCAGAATCCGGACAATAAAAATGTTGGTAGATGGGATAGGGGGGTAGGAGCGCGCACGTTGAACTCACTGAACCTCTGGCATGGCGGCAAGCTACTTCCATGTCACGCTTTCCCTTCCGAGCCCCAATTAACCCTCATTGAATATTCACTGCTTTCCCCTCCCACCAGTGCGTGTAATTGGTTGCAGTTAGACGCTCCCTCACCCTGAGTGGCAGCTTGTCAGCTGACTGCAACCAATCACAGGCGCCAGGACGGTCGGTGGGTGGGGTAAGCAGGGCAAATGTCTGCGGGTGAGTACCGTGGTATAAAAATAAATTAATAAATAAAAGAATCGGAGCAGGGCCCCCCATATTCTAATACCAGCACAGATAAAGCCAACGTCTGCAACCCCCAGCTGTGGGGCTTTATCAGGGCTGTGTAACAGAATAAGACCGGAAGTCACACACTTGTGCAAGTTTCGCATTGCATCACCCAGCAGCTGCACCCTCTCCTGACAGGAGCGTGCATCTGCATGTAGTTCTATGCAGCTACACGCTTGTGTCCAGAGAGTCTGTGGCGGTGTCGGGTGATGCGATCTGATACTCCTGCGAGTCATACGGTTCTTGTGAGCACACCATAAAGCTGGAGTCACACACTATTATATATATTTTTTCTGATATCAATTTTTATCCATGTTATGGGATAGGATTCTGCCTTACTTAAGGCCACTTTACACGCTGCGATATCGGTACCGATATCGCTAGCGTGGGTACCCGCCCCCATCGGTTGTGCGACACAGGCAAATCGCTGCCCGTGGCGCACAACATCGCCCAGACTCCTCACACGTACTTACCTGCCTAGCAAAGTCGCTGTGACCGGCAAACCGCCTCCTTTCTAAGGGGGCGGTTCGTGCGGCGTCACAGCGACGTCACACAGCAGCCGCCCAATCAAAGCGGAGGGGCGGAGATGATCGGGCGGAACATCCCGCCCACCTCCTTCCTTCCTCATTGCGACCGCGAGGCAGGTAAGGAGAGGTTCCTTGTTCCTGCGGTGTCACACGTAGCGATGTGTGCTGCCGCAGGAACGAGGAACAACATTGTTACTGCATCAGCAACGATAATCGAGATTAGGGGGGCATGTCACCGATGAGCAATTTTGAATGTTTTCAAAATTGCTCATAGGTGTCACACACAACGACATCGCTAAAGCGGCCGGATGTCCGTCCCAAATTCCGTGACCCCAACGACATCGCATTAGTGATGTCATAGCGTGTAAAGCGGCCTTTAGAGTGTTCTTTTCAATTTTATACAATATGCAAATACACTTATAATAGGAGGAATATTTGTCCCATTACCCTATATTTATACTTGGCATGTTCATGTTCCTCACAGGAATTTCTCTGTTTTTAATTTTTTTTTATAAGATTAACAATAATAAAATAAAAAATATAGATTTGGATGAATCTCCAGCCAAGATAAAGTAGACAGCTGGGGCTGTATTCTCAGTCTGGGGAGGTCCAGCCTAAAAATATCAGCCTCCAGCTGCCCGGACTTGCTGCATCCATTAGATGTGACAAGCCCGGCACTTTACCAGCTCTTCCCGATTGCCTTGATGCGGTGGCAATCAAGGTAATGACGGGTTAATAACAGCGCACAGCTGCTACTAAGCCCTAGATTAATGATGGAAATATCTATGATACCCACATCACTAATCTATAAGTGAAAGTAAGTAAACACAGACACCGAAAAAATCCTTTATTTGGAATAAAATACAAAAAAAACCTCTTTCACCACTTTATTAACTCCAACACACTCCTGCAGGTCTGACATAATCCACACGGGATCCCACGGCGATTCAGCTCTGCTACATCTGAATATCGCAGCGAGCGGCCATAGAGCATGACCACTAGCTGTCAGCTCCAGAAAATGAATGAGCTGTGCAATGAGCGGTGACATCACTCAGGTCATTTGCGGCCACAGCTGGAGGTTCCCACGGTCCTTCACCTGTGATCGCAGGTAACCTGACCTCAGGTGGAGGTCACTGAGTTCACAGACCTGAATCTCCTAGCAGAAAACCACAGTTTTTTTTCCCCAAGAGATGCAGATTTGGTGCTGAAATGTTTACACCATATTATTGCACCCAATCTACACCTCCTGGCAAAAAAACGCGGGTTTTTGACGCATTTTTTTTTGCCAAGAGGTGTACATTTGGTGCTGAAATTATCTGCACCAGATTTCAGCACCAAATTTTCACCTCCTGGCAGAAAAACATTTTTTGGGGGATTTTTGGGCCAAGGGATGCAATTTTGGTGATGAAATTTTCTTTGTCACTCCATTGGGAGACCCAGACAATTGGGGTGTATAGCTTCTGCCTCCGGAGGCCACACAAAGTATTACACTTTAAAAAGTGTAACCCCTCCCCTCTGCCTATACACCCTCCCGTGCATCACGGGCTCCTCAGTTTTATGCTTTGTGTGGAAGGAGGCACACATCCACTCATGCATTCTCATATTAGTTATATCGGTTGGAAGAAAAGAGGGCCCCCACGGGGCCCCCGGCATGTTCCCTTCTCACCCCACTACGTCGGCGGTGTTGTTAAGGTTGAGGTACCCATTGCGGGTACAAAGGCCGGAGCCTCATGCCGTCTCCTTCACCATCCCTTAGCGGCTCTGGGAGAAGTGGGATCCTGACCGGTCATCCATTTACTGGGACCGTGCTCCCTCCGCATCCCCTGTGGGAATCTTCCAGACCGGAGTCTATTCATCCTCAGGGACCGGGCCCTGCAACTCTAAGGTACTCTGTGTCCCCATGGGGACTGTGCAGGGAGCGCCTTCTTCCCGGACGCTGCAGCAGCTGCTGAATTGAGAAGGCCGGCGGACTTCCGCGCCGACCGCGCCTGCTTGTCGGGCGCGGTCTTAAATTTAGTCCCCGGCTTCATCGCGGCCTAGTAGCAAAAATCCCGCCCCCGGGCCTGCCTGTCAGGGGGTAAGGGCGGGACTTGCCGACCTGACGTCGGATGTGAGGGCTGGAGCATCCTGTATGTTTCCTCCCCCCTCACTGATCACTGTGGGGACCCCCAGATTCCCGCACTTTCCTGGCGCCGCCCACGGCTCCACTCCTCCCCTGAGAGCTCCGGCAGCCATTTTTTGGCATTCTGCCGGTGGAGGATTCTCAGGGAAGAGCTCTGCAGCTCTGGGAGACCTAAAGCAGGGAATCTGGAGGACACACACTCCGCTTTTTAGCGGTCGGTAAGCCACACCGGTCACCCAGTGCTGGTCCCCCTAGGGTGCCGGAATAGATACGTATTTATATATATATTTCTGTTCGGTCGGGCTGTATACCCTTTCCCATATACCCTCAGTGATCACTCTCCTAAGAGACAACAGCATGTCGTCCACAAGGAGCAAAGGTGCTAAGGCACAGGGTTTTTTTGCGGCCTGTACCTCTTGTGGGGCTATGTTACCTGCGGGTTCCACCTACCCTCACTGTGAGCAATGCTCGACCCCTGTTTCGCTTGCTCAGCCGGAGCCTCGGTCACTAGTGGGCCCCTCGGCTCATGTAGACCCCCCTGCTCCCCCTGTCCAGGCGGCAGGGACAGAGTTCGCCTCTTTTGCTGAGAAACTCTCTGAGTCACTTTCACAATCCATGGCTCAGTCTATGGACAAATGGTCTGCCAAGCTGCTAGAAGCTTTGCAGTCCAGACCGGTCCTTACACAGGCCCCGGCCCCTGTTGGATCGTCGCCTCCAGGCCCCTCTCGGTCCGCACCGCAGCGCGCTCCCAGGTTGGGCCCTAGGTCTCACGTGGAGGACTCCTGCCCGGACCACAGTCCTAGACAGGCTAAGCGGGCTCGCTGGGAATCTTCCCCGACTTCTTCACGCTGCTCGGGTTCCCAGCTTGAGGACTCGCTGGAGGACGAGGCGGACGTCGCAGCTCAGGGCTCTGACCCTGACGTCGCCCTCAACCTTGATACACCTGAAGGGGACGCCTTAGTAAATGATCTTATCTCGTCCATCAACCAGGTGTTAGATCTCTCTCCCCCGCCTCCTCCGGTAGAGGAGTCTGCTTCTCAGCAGGAAAAACACCAGTTTCGGTTCCCCAAACGTACACGTAGTGCGTTTTTCGATCACTCTAACTTCAGAGATGCTGTCCAGAAGCCCAGAGCGGTTCCGGACAAGCGCTTTACTAAGCGCCTTACTGACACACGTTACCCCTTCCCCTCTGAAGTAGTTAAGGGTTGGGCTCAATGTCCCAAGGTGGATCCTCCAGTCTCTAGACTGGCGGCTAGATCTGTGGTATCGGTTGCAGATGGCTCATCGCTAAAGGATGCCACTGACAGGCAGAGCTCCTGGTGAAGTCCATCTATGAAGCCACGGGCGCGTCTTTTGCCCCGGCCTTTGCAGCCGTGTGGGCACTCCAAGCTATCTCAGCTTGTCTGGCTGAGATTAATGCTGTCACACGTAATTCTGCTCCGCAGGTTGCGTCTTTGACTTCTCAAGCGTCAGCTTTTTCTTCCTATGCCATGAACGCAGTCCTAGACTCTGCTAGCCGTACAGCGGTGGCATCCGCTAACTCTGTGGCAGTCCGCAGGGCCATGTGGCTGCGCGAATGGAAGGCAGACTCGGCCTCCAAGAGGTTCTTAACCGGTTTGCCGTTTTCTGGCGACCGCTTGTTTGGCGAACGATTGGATGAGATTATTAAGGAATCCAGGGGAAAGGACTCCTCCTTACCCCAGTCCAAACCTAAGAGACCTCAGCAACGAAAAATACAATCAAGGTTTCGGTCCTTTCGTCCCTCCGCCAAGCCCCAATCCTCTTCGTCCAGCAGGCCGGAGAAAGGCCAGAGGAACGTGGCGGTCCAAGTCACGCCCCCAAAAGGCCGCAGGAGGCACTGCCTCCAAGGCGGCCTCCTCATGACTCTCGGCTCCCCGAGCCGCATCCTCGGTCGGTGGCAGGCTCTCCCGCTTTTGCGACGCCTGGTGGCCACATGTTCAAGACCGATGGGTGAGAGACATTCTGGATAGAGTTCAGCTCTCGTCCTCCGACTCGTTTCTTCAGAACCTCTCCGCCCCCCGCTCGGGCCGACGCACTTTTTCAGGCAGTGGACGCTCTGAAGACAGAAGGAGTTGTGATCCCCGTTCCCCCTCAGGAACGTGGTCGCGGCTTTTACTCCAACTTGTTCGTGGTGCCAAAAAAGGACGGAACATTCCGTCCCGTTCTGGACCTCAAACTACTCAACAGACATGTGAGCACCAGACGGTTTCGGATGGAATCTCTCCGCTCGGTCATCGCCTCGATGTCACAAGGAGACTTCCTAGCATCGATCGACATCAAGGATGCTTATCTCCACGTGCCGATCGCACCCGAACATCAACGCTTCTTGCGTTTCGCCATCGGGGACGAACACCTTCAGTTCGTGGCATTGCCTTTCGGCCTGGCGACAGCCCCACGGGTTTTCACCAAAGTCATGGCATCCGTTGTGGCGGTCCTACACTCTCAGGGCCACTCGGTGATTCCCTACTTAGACGATCTCCTAGTCAGGGCACCTTCTCGGGTGGCGTGTCAACACAGACTTACCGTCGCTCTGGCGACTCTCCAGCAGTTCGGGTGGATCATCAACTTCCCGAAATCCAAGTTGACACCGACCCAATCACTGACTTACCTCGGGATGGAGTTTCATACACAGTCAGCGGTAGTCAAGCTACCGCTGGACAAACAGCTTTCTCTGCAGGCAGGGGTGCAATCTCTTCTTCGGGGTCAGTCACACCCCTTGAGGCGCCTCATGCACTTCCTGGGGAAGATGGTGGCAGCGATGGAGGCAGTGCCGTTCGCGCAATTCCATCTGCGGCCACTCCAATGGGACATTCTCCGCAAATGGGACAGGAGGTCGACTTCCCTCGACAGGAACGTCTCTCTTTCCCTTGCAACCAAGACGTCTCTTCAGTGGTGGCTCCTTCCCAATTCTCTATCGCAGGGAAAATCCTTCCTACCCCCAACCTGGGCAGTGGTCACCACGGACGCGAGCCTGTCAGGTTGGGGAGCGGTTTTTCTCCACCACAGGGCTCAGGGAACCTGGACTCCGATAGTCTTCCCTTCAGATCAATGTTCTGGAGATAAGGGCAGTGTATCTAGCCCTATTGGCTTTCCATCGGTGGCTGGAGGGCAGACAGATCCGTATCCAGTCGGACAACGCCACTGCCGTCGCATACATCAACCACCAAGGCGGCACTCGCAGTCGTCATGCCTTCCAGGAAGTCCGGCGGATTCTGCAGTGGGTGGAAGCCAC
Organism: Anomaloglossus baeobatrachus; assembly: GCF_048569485.1. Lineage (NCBI taxonomy): Eukaryota > Metazoa > Chordata > Amphibia > Anura > Aromobatidae > Anomaloglossus > Anomaloglossus baeobatrachus. The sequence goes on from NC_134363.1 coordinate 119,727,400, forward strand.
AGCCTCCACCATCTCCGCAGTTCACATCCCGGGCGTAGAAAACTGGGAAGCAGATTTTCTCAGTCGTCAGGACATGGATGCGGGGGAATGGTCTCTACACCCAGAAGTGTTTCGAGAGATCTGTCGCCGCTGGGGAACGCCGGACGTCGATCTCATGGCGTCACGGCACAACAACAAAGTCCCGGCATTCATGGCTCGGTCTCAAGATCACAGAGCTCTGGCGGCGGACGCGTTAGTTCAGGATTGGTCGCAGTTTCGACTGCCTTATGTGTTTCCTCCTCTGGCGATGCTGCCCAGAGTGTTACGCAAGATCAGGTCCGACTGCCGTCGCGCCATTCTCGTCGCTCCAGACTGGCCGAGGCGGTCGTGGTACCCGGATCTGTGGCATCTCACGGTGGGTCAACCGTGGGCGCTTCCAGACCGCCCAGACTTGCTGTCACAAGGGCCGTTTTTCCATCTGAATTCTGTGGCCCTCAACCTGACTGTGTGGCCATTGAGTCCTGGCTCCTAGCGTCTTCAGGGTTATCTCAGGATGTCATTGCCACCATGAGACAGGCCAGGAAACCAACGTCCGCCAAGATCTATTACAGGTCTTGGCAAATTTTCTTATCCTGGTGCTCTGATAATGGTTTTACTCCATGGCCGTTTGCCTTACCCACTTTTCTTTCATTCCTTCAATCCGGAATGGACAAGGGTTTGTCACTCGGCTCTCTCAAGGGACAAGTATCGGCGCTCTCCGTATTTTTTCAAAAGCGCCTAGCCAGGCTTCCGCAGGTCCGCACGTTCCTGCAGGGAGTTTGCCACATAGTCCCACCTTACAAGCGTCCGCTGGAACCCTGGGACCTTAACAGGGTGCTAACGGCTCTTCAGAAACCACCTTTCGAGCCGCTGCGAGATGTCTCTTTATCACGTCTTTCGCAGAAGGTGGCCTTTCTAGTGGCAGTTACATCACTCCGGAGAGTGTCTGAGCTTGCAGCGCTGTCATGCAAAGCCCCCTTCCTGGTGTTTCACCAGGATAAGGTGGTTCTGCGTCCTGTCCCGGAATTTCTCCCTAAGGTGGTATCTCCTTTTCATCTCAATCAGGATATCTCCTTACCTTCATTTTGCCCTAATCCAATTCACCAATGTGAAAAGGATTTGCACTCCTTAGATCTGGTGAGAGCACTCCGACTCTACGTGTCTCGCACGGCGCCCCTGTGTCGTTCAGATGCGCTCTTTGTCCTTGTCGCTGGACAGCGTAAGGGTTCGCAGGCTTCCAAGTCAACCTTGGCTCGGTGGATCAAGGAACCGATTCTCGAAGCCTACCGTTCTTCTGGGCTTCCGCTTCCTTCAGGGCTGAAAGCCCATTCTACCAGAGCCGTGGGTGCGTCCTGGGCATTGCGGCACCGGGCTACGGCTCAGCAGGTGTGTCAGGCAGCTACGTGGTCTAGTCTGCACACTTTCACGAAACACTATCAAGTGCATACCTATGCTTCGGCAGACGCCAGTCTAGGTAGGCGAGTCCTTCAGGCTGCGGTTGCCCACCTGTAAGAGGGGGCCGTTTCGGCTCTTTTTATCGAGGTATTCTTTTACCCACCCAGGGACTGCTTTTGGACGTCCCAATTGTCTGGGTCTCCCAATGGAGCGACAAAGAAAAAAGGGAATTTTGTTTACTTACCGTAAATTCCTTTTCTTCTAGCTCCTATTGGGAGACCCAGACAATTGGGGTGTATAGCTTCTGCCTCCGGAGGCCACACAAAGTATTACACTTTAAAAAGTGTAACCCCTCCCCTCTGCCTATACACCCTCCCGTGCATCACGGGCTCCTCAGTTTTGGTGCAAAAGCAGGAAGGAGAAAACTTATAAATTGGTCTAGGGTAAATTCAATCCGAAGGATGTTCGGAGAACTGAAAACCATGAACCAAAAGAACAATTCAACATGAACAACATGTGTACACAAAAGAACAACCAGCCCGAAGGGCACAGGGGCGGGTGCTGGGTCTCCCAATAGGAGCTAGAAGAAAAGGAATTTACGGTAAGTAAACAAAATTCCCTTTTTACACCATATTCTTGCACCCAATCTACACCTCCTGGCAGAACACCGCGGCAAAAAAATGCGTTAAAAAACGTAGGGTTTTTTGCCAGGAGGTGTAGATCAGGTTCAGGAGTATGGTGTAAAAATTTCATCACCAAATTTGCATCCCTTGGCCCAAAAATGCAAAAAAAATTGCTGCCCCAAATCTATACCTCCTGGCACAAAAAAGTGTTCTTTTATACACTTTTTTGCTGCGGTTTTCTGCCAGGAGGTGCACATTTGGTGCTGAAATCGTTTGCACCAGATTTCAGCACCAAATTTGCACCTCCTGGCAGAAAAAATACGGGTTTTTTTGCATTTTGGGGCCAAGGGATGCAAATTTGGTGATGAAATTTTTACACCATACTCCTGAACCCGATCTACACCTCCTGGAAAAAAAACCAACGTTTTTTAACGCATTTTTTGCTGTGGTTTTTTGCCAGGAGGTGTAGATTGGGTGCAAGAATGGTGTAAAAATTTCAGCACCAAATTAGCATCCCTTGGCCCAAAAATACAAAAAAAACAGGTTATTCTTCTGCCAGGAGGTGCAAATTTGGTGCTGAAATTTGGTGCTGAAATCTGGTGCAGACTTCAGCACCAAATGTGCACTTCCTGGCAGAATACCGCAGCAAAAATCACAGCAAAAACCCGTAGCAAAAAAAAAACGCAGGAAAAAAATGCGTTTAAAAAGTGCGGATTTTTGCCCGTAGGTATAGATTAGGTGCAGGAATATGACGTAAAATTTTCAGCACTAAATCTACATCTCTTGGCGAAAATCGCCCACAGTTTTCTGTCAGGAGATGCAGGTCTCACCTGAGTTGAGGTCACTGACTTTACTTAGGTCACCTGAGGTCAGGTTACCTGCTGTTACGAGTGGAGAACAGTTGGAATCTCCAGCTGTGACCGCAAATACCCTGAGTGAAGTCATCGCTCATCGCGGCTCATTCATTCTCTGGAGCTAACAGTGGGCAGTCATATTCTATGGCGCTCACTGTGAGATTCAGATGTAGCAGAGGTGAATCTCTGTGTGATCACTTCTGGCTTACGTGGGACCTGGAGGGGTGTTTGGTGGGGCTAATAAAGGGGTGAAAGAAGGTGGTTTTTGTCTCTTATTCTGAATAAAGAATTTTTTTCGGTATTTGCATTTATTTACTGTCACTGACAGATTAGTGATGCCGGTGTCTCATAGACGTTTGTGCCATCACAAATCTGGGGTTTACTAGTAGCTGTGCACTGTTATTAACCCCTTATTACCCAGATTGCCACCGCATCAAGGCATTCGGGAAGTGCCGATAAAGCACCTGGCTTGCCGCATCTAATGGATGCGACAATTCTGGGTGGCTGAGACTGATATTTTAGGCTGGGGCTCACCAGAGAATACCAGCCCCAGCTGGCTTTATCATGGCTGGGTATGAAAATGGGGTGGACCGCATGTCTTTTTTTCTAAATTATTAAAAAAAAATAAATAAATAAACCTACATTTTGTTCCTCTTCTTTTGATAAACAGCCACGATAAGGGTGGCTCTATCCATGAGATTTCTCTGTGCTGGGTATCAGAATACTGGGGGGAGCTCTGCACCAATTGCTTTATTTATTTATTTTTATACCTTGGTACTGACCCCCGTACAGCATCTGTCAGTGCAGGCAGACACTGTCACAGGCTGGAGGCACGTCTGAAAGTGTGCCGCAATGACACCGAGCCTCAGTGAGTATGAAGCGCTCGCTTCATTCTTGTTTTCTTTATTTTTCCTTTATTTTTTTTTTATTTTGTCGAATGCTGAATCCAGATCAACCACCTGGAAACCCTGGCTCGGATTCCGGCACCCGGGCATCTTTGAAACCGTGTGGATCTGGACATTTACAGTCAGAGTCCACTCAGCCCTAGTGAGAACCACCTTCCATGTTGTGTGATGTCATTGAGAAGAACTGACGTGGAGCAGTTGCAGATGTCATCTGTCAATCTGTCAGTGATGGGATTGTCACATGTGTGATGATAACAATGATACTGTGTATATATATATATACTCAATGTGTTATTTTACTTTCTGGCCAGATTCTCCAGCTCAGGAGGAAGAACAATCTTCAATAAATCTGAGTGAAGAAGCAAAATCAGAAAATGGAGAACAGGACAAAATGAGTCAAGGTAAGTGAGAGAATCACCTCCATGTTGTGGGATGTCAATGAGAAGAATTCACATGGAGCAGATGTCGTCTGTCAGTGATGGGATTGTCACATGTGTGATGGCTGACAGGACAGATACAGAGCACATCCTATAAGAATATATACTTAAAGGCACGTTACACGCTACGATGTATCTAACGATATGTCGTCGGGGTCACGTCGATAGTGACGCACATCCAGCATTGTTTGACATATCGTAGTGTGTGACAGCTACATGCGATGGTGAACGAGCAGAAATACTCACCTCGTTCATCGTTGACACGTCGTTCATTTTCTAAATCTTGGTCAATTCCTGGATGCAAGTTGTTCGTCGTCCCTGAGGCACCACACATCGCTCCGTGGGACACCCTGGGGACGACAAACACAGCTTACCTGCGTCCCGCCGGCAATGCGGAAGGAAGGAGGAGGGCGGGATGTTACGTCCCGCTCATCTCCGCCCCTCAGCTTCTATAGGGCGGCCGCTGTGTGACGTTGCTGTGACGCCGAATGTCCCTCCCCCTCCAGGAAGTGGATGATCGCCGCCCACAGTGAGGTCGCTTGGAAGGTAAGTACGTGTGATGGGGGTTAGCGACTTTGTGCGACACAGGCAACAAATTGCCTCTGCCGCACAAACGATGGGGTCGGGTGCGATTGCACATGCGATCGCACGACACATCGACATGTGTAAAGCAGCCTTTAATGTGCTATTTTACTTTCTCATCAGATTCTCCAGCTCAGGATGAAGAAAAATCTCCTATAAATCTGAGTGAAGAAGCAAAATCAGAAAATGGAGAACAGGAGAAAATGAGTGAAGGTAAGTGAGAGAATCACCTCCATGTTGTGGGATGTCAATGAGAAGAATTCATGTGGAGCAGATGTCGTCTGTCAGTGATGGGATTGTCACATGTATGATGGCTGACAGGACAGATACAGAACAGATCCTATAAGTATATATACTCAATGTGTTATTTTACTTTATCAGATTCTCCAGCTCAGGAGGAAATAAAATCTCCTATAAATCTGAGTGAAAAATCAAAATCAGAAAATGGAGAACAGGACAAAATAAGTAAAGGTAAGGACGGGGTCACACTGACGTATGGAATCACATGTCCTTATACTGTGATCCCATTCTATCGCATGCGAGAAGCAGATCACAGCTGGATAGAAAATAGAGGGATACATTTCTCCATCTTCTCCATTGTCTGTCTCGGCGAATATCGGACTGCACTTGGATGACATCAGTGCGGTCCGATATTTCACAGGCACCTATAGTTGCTATACACAAATATGAGCGTACCTTTAGAGTGAGAATCACCTCCATGTTGTGGATGTTAGTGAGGAAAATTCATGTGGAGCAGATGTCATCTGTCAGTGATGGAATTGTCACATGTGTGATGGCTGACAGGACAGATACAGAGCAGATCCTATAAGAATATATACTTAATGTGTTATTTTATTTTCTCATCAGAATCTCCAGCTCAGGAGGAAGAAAACTCTGCAATAAATCAGAGTGAAGAACCAAAATCAAAAAATAAAAAACAGGGAAAAAAGAGACGAGGTAAGTGTGAGCATCACCTCCATGTTGTGTGATGAGAAGAATTGATGTGGAGCAGATGTCGTCTGTCAGTGATGGGATTGTCACATGTGTGATGGCTGACAGGACAGATACAGAGCAGATCCTATAAGAATATATACTCAATGTGTTATTTTACTTTCTCATCAGAATTACCAGCTCAGGAGGAAGAAAAATCTATAAATCAGAGTGAAGAACCAAAATCAGAAAATAAAGAACGGGGCAAAAAGAGACGAGGTAAGTGTGAGAATCACCTCAATGTTGTGTGATGTCGGTCAGTTAGAAGAATTCTCATCTATCAGTGATGGGATTGTCACATGTATGATGGCTGACAATGATACCACACCTCTGTATGGAGAAGATTCCTCGGCTGTCCGACCACACTGACTGCACAGTAGTATCATGCAATATGGAGTCCCATCACTTACATTATATTTCTTTCTCTTAGGTTCCATCTTCCGGCGGTTCATATCATCCTGCCGACGTGGATTAGTCAGGGCTGCTCGCGTATTTGCGTGTTGTAACTGTTCCTCTATAGTAACTTAGAGGACAGGACACCTGAAGTACAGCAAATCCACTATCGATGCTGTACTTTTTGTCTTGTGGCCCTGACTCCGTTCTCTAATGCCTGCTGACTCCGACCCCGGCTGTTTCCCTGGCTATGATTTTGTCTATTGATTCTGTTTCTGGTTTTGTCACTGCTCTCACCCATGGATATGATACTGGACTTTCCGCAGTCAGACGTGTTCACAGACAAGTGACTTACCTGCTGCATAAAGAGGCAGTTTCCGGGCTCGGTCTCTGCTCTCACCCATGGATATGACTTACTGGACTTTCCGCAGTCAGACGTGTTCACAGACAAGTGACTTATCTGCTGCATAAAGAGGCAGTTTCCGGGCTCGGTCTCTGCTCTCACTCATGGATATGACTTACTGGACTTTCCGCAGTCAGACGTGTTCACAGACAAGTGACTTATCTGCTGCATAAAGAGGCAGATTCCGGGCTCGGTCTCTGCTCTCACCATAGATATGATACTGGACTTTCTGCAGTCAGAAGTGTCCACATGGGCGGCACGGTGGCTCAGTGGTTAGCACTGCAGTCTTGTAGCGCTGGGGTCCTGAGTTCAAACCAAGGACAACATCTGCAAGGAGTTTGTCTGTTCTCCCCGTGTTTGCGTGGGTTTCCTCCGGGTACTCCGGTTTCCTCCCACACTTGAAAAAACATACTGATAGCCATGGTCTCTCCAAATACTGACCCGGCTTCATTTGACTATTTTTAATATTAATAAAAATATTAAAAATCTTTATGTTCAGTGAGATTTTTTTTTTACATCAAGCACGGTTTCTTTGTCGCTCTATTGGGAGACCCAGACAATTGGGTGTATAGGCTATGCCTCCGGAGGCCGCACAAAGTATTACACTCAAAAGTGTTAAGCCCCTCCCCTTCTGCCTATACACCCCCGTGCTCCCACGGGCTCCTCAGTTTTTTGCTTTGTGCGAAGGAGGTCAGACACGCACGCACAGCTCCACAGATTGGTCAGCAGCAGCTGCTGACCATGTCGGATGGAAGAAAAGTGGGCCCATATAGGGCCCCCAGCATGCTCCCTTCTCACCCCACTCTTGTCGGCGGTGTTGTTAAGGTTGAGGTATCCATTGCGGGTACGGAGGCTGGAGCCCACATGCTGTTTTCCTTCCCCATCCCCCTCAGGGTTCTGGTGGAAGTGGGATCCTATCGGTCTTCAGGCACTGAGACCGTGCTTCATCCACAACTCCTGTGGAGCCTGCTGGATAGGAGCCGGGTATCGTTCAGGGACATGGCCCTGCTACTTGGAGGTACTCTGTGTCCCCGTGGGGATCGCGCACAGCAACACTCCAGCTTTGCTGGGTGTGCTAGTGCACCGGGGACCGCGGAGCTGACCGGGTTAATATGTGCCATTACACACTCAGCGTTGCTGAGTGTGTTTATGTATAGGGACTGCCGCATTGACCGCCGCTGCCTTGGAAATACTGCGGCGCGGCTGGGACTTGTAGTGCGCCGGGGACTTCCACGCCGGCCGCGCTTTTACGGCGGCCGCGTTTATTACTAGAGTCCCCGGCTTTTTGCGGCCTAGTTTCCTTTCCTCCCGCCCATAGTCCTGACAGGCAGGGGAAGGGCGGGACGCTGCATAGAACGAGCAGCACTGAGGGCTGGAGCATGCTTTGCATACTCCACTCCCCTCACTGTGCACAGTGCAGGCACCAGTTCCCGCTCTTTCTGGGTCACGCCCACGGCTCCCTCCTCTCCTCAGGACGCATTCCGGTCAGCTCCTCGGACGCTGCAGAGTGGGACAAAATCTGGGAGACCCAGGCAGGGACTCTGGTGGCCTCACAACCGCTTTAAGCGGGTGGTAAGCAGCACCTGTGGTGCTAGCCCCATTGTGCAGTAGTGTAACATTATATGTTTATTTTACACTGTATAGTGCACAGTTGATTTCTGGCTATATACCCTATTGTGTTGCTCAGGGAAGATAATAGCATGGCGCCCACGAAAGGCAGGGGTGCCAAAACACAGGCTTATTATGTTGCCTGCGCCGCATGTACGACCCCGCTACCGGCAGGTTCCACTGACCCTCATTGTCTGCACTGTTCGGCCCCTGTGGCACTTGCTCAGCCAGAGCCTCTGCTAGGGGGGGCCCAGGGGGAGCCACCTGCTAACACTGTTCAGGTGACAGGGACGGAGTTTGCAAAACTCTCTGAGACTATGGCTAAGATACTAGAAGCCTTGCAGTCCAGGCCGGTATCTCAGCACAGGGACTCTGTTGATTCTTTGTTCCCGGGCCCACCTCAGCAGGACCAACAATGTCCTCCCGGGGTATCTCATGGATCCCAAGCTGAGGGTTCTGACACAGACCCCAGCCCCAGACCGACTAAGCGAGCTCGCTTAGATTTTCCCTCGACATCATCATATTGTTCAGGGTCTCAGCGAGGGGAATCGCTGGTCGATGACGCGGAAGTAGCTGATCAGGATTCTGATCCTGAGCCCGCTCTCAATCTTGATACTCCGGACGGGGACGCCATAGTGAACGACCTTATTGCGTCCATCAATCGTATGTTGGATATTTCTCCCTCAGCTCCTCCGGCGGAGGAGTCGGCTTCCCTGCAGGAGAAATTCCGTTTCAGGTTTCCCAAGCGTACACCGAGTATGTTTCTGGACCACTCTGATTTCAGAGAGGCAGTCCAGAATCACCATGCTTGTCCAGATAAGCGTTTTTCTAAGCGCCTTAAGGATACACGTTACCCTTTCCCCCCTGACGTGGTCAAGGGCTGGACTCAGTGTCCCAAGGTGGATCCTCCAATCTCCAGACTGGCAGCTAGATCCATACTTGCAGTGGAAGATGGGGCTTCACTCAAAGATGCCACTGACAGGCAGATGGAGCTCTGGTTGAAATCCATCTATGAAGCTATCGGCGCTTCTTTTGCCCCAGCATTCGCAGCCGTATGGGCGCTACAAGCTATCTCAGCAGGTCAAGCACAAATTGACGCAGCCACACGCACGTCCGTGCCACAGGTGGCGTCCATAACCACTCAGACGTCGGCATTTGCGTCTTACGCTATTAATGCTATCCTGGACTCTGCGAGCCGTACGGCGGTTGCAGCCGCCAATTCGGTGGTACTCCGCAGGGCCTTGTGGCTACGGGAATGGAAGGCAGATTCTGTTTCCAAAAAGCGCTTAACCAGTTTGCCAATTTCGGGCGAACGATTGTTTGGCGAGCGTTTAGATGAAATCATCAAACAATCCAAGGGAAAGGATACATCCTTACCCCAGCCCAAACCGAACATACCCCAACAGAGGAAGGGGCAGTCGATGTTTCGGTCCTTTCGGGGCGCGGGCAGGTCCCAATTCTCCTCGTCCAAAAGGCCTCAGAAAGATCAAAGGAACTCTGATGCATGGCGGTCTAAGTCACGTCCTAAACAGACCACCGGAGGTGCCGCTACCAAAGCAGCTTCCTCATGACTTTCGGCATCCTCACTCCGCATCCTCGGTCGGTGGCAGGCTCTCCCGCTTTTGCGTCACCTGGCTGCCACGGGTAAAAGACCGTTGGGTGAGAGACATTCTGTCTCACGGTTACAAGATAGAGTTCACCTCTCGTCCCCCGACTCGATTCTTCAGGGCATCCCCGCCTCCCGAGCGAGCCGAGGCTCTTCTGCAGGCGCTGGGCATTCTGAAGGCAGAAGGAGTGGTGGTCCCTGTTCCTCTTCAGCAACAGGGCCACGGTTTTTACTCCAACTTGTTTGTGGTCCCAAAGAAGGACGGGTCTTTTCGACCTGTCCTGGACCTGAAACTTCTCAACAAACACGTAAAGACCAGGCGGTTCCGGATGGAATCCCTCCGCTCCGTCATCGCCTCAATGTCCCAGGGAGATTTCCTTGCATCGATCGATATCAAGGATGCTTATCTCCACGTACCGATTGCTCCAGAGCACCAGCGCTTCTTGCGCTTCGCCATAGGGAACGAACACCTGCAGTTCGTGGCACTGCCGTTCGGCCTGGCAACAGCCCCACGGGTTTTCACCAAGGTTATGGCCACTGTAGTAGCGGTCCTACACTCTCATGGTCACTCGGTGATCCCGTACTTGGACGATCTGTTGATCAAGGCACCCTCTCTAGAGGCATGCCAACACAGCCTCGACGCTACCCTGGAGACTCTCCAGAGTTTCGGGTGGATCATCAATTTTCCAAAGTCAAATCTGACACCGGCCCAATCGCTGACATACCTTGGCATGGAGTTTCATACCCTCTCAGCGATCGTGAAGCTTCCGCTGATCAAGCAGCGGTCACTACAGACAGGGGTACAATCTCTCCTTCAAGGTCGGTCACACACCTTGAGACGCCTCATGCACTTCCTGGGGAAGATGGTGGCAGCAATGGAGGCAGTTCCTTTCGCGCAGTTTCACCTGCGTCCTCTTCAATGGGACATCCTTCGCAAATGGGACAGGAAGCCGACGTCCCTCGACAGGAACGTCTCCCTCTCGCAGGCGACCAAAGCTTCCCTTCGGTGGTGGCTTCTTCCCACTTCATTATCGAAAGGGAAATCCTTCCTACCCCCATCCTGGGAGGTGGTCACGACGGACGCGAGTCTGTCAGGGTGGGGAGCGGTTTTTCTCCACCACAGGGCTCAGGGTACGTGGACCCAGCAAGAGTCCTCGCTTCAGATCAATGTTCTGGAAATACGGGCAGTGTATCTTGCCCTGAAAGCGTTCCAGCAGTGGCTGGAAGGCAAGCAGATCAGAATTCAGTCAGACAATTCCACAGCGGTGGCATACATCAACCACCAAGGCGGCACACGCAGTCGGGAAGCCTTCCAGGAAGTCCGGCGGATTCTACTGTGGGTGGAAGCCACGGCCTCCACCATCTCCGCAGTTCACATTCCAGGCGTGGAAAACTGGGAAGCAGATTATCTCAGTCACCAGGGCATGGACGCAGGGGAATGGTCCCTTCACCCGGATGTGTTTCAGGAGATCTTTTGCCGCTGGGGGGTGCCGGACGTCGATCTCATGGCGTCCCGGCACAACAACAAGGTACCAGCGTTCATGGCACGGTCTCAAGATCCCAGAGCTCTGGCGGCAGACGCCTTAGTTCAGGATTGGTCGCAGTTTCAGCTCCCTTATGTGTTTCCTCCGCTGGCACTGTTGCCCAGAGTGTTACGCAAGATCAGGGCCGACTGCCGCCGCGTCATCCTCGTCGCTCCAGACTGGCCGAGGCTGTCGTGGTACCCGGATCTGTGGCATCTCACGGTCGGCCAACCGTGGGCACTACCAGACCGACCAGACTTGCTATCTCAAGGGCCGTTTTTCCATCTGAATTCTGCGGCCCTCAACCTGACTGTGTGGCCATTGAGTCCTGGATCCTAGCGTCTTCAGGGTTATCTCAAGACGTCATTGCCACTATGAGACAAGCTAGGAAACCAACGTCCGCCAAGATCTACCACAGGACGTGGAAAATTTTCCTGTCGTGGTGCTCTGCTCAGGGTATTTCTCCCTGGCCTTTTGCTTTGCCCACTTTTCTGTCCTTCCTTCAATCTGGACTGGAAAAGGGTTTGTCGCTCAGCTCCCTTAAGGGACAAGTCTCGGCGCTCTCTGTGTTTTTCCAGAAGCGCCTAGCCAGACTTCCACAGGTACGCACGTTCCTGCAGGGGGTTTGTCACATTGTCCCTCCTTACAAGCGGCCATTAGAACCCTGGGATCTGAACAGGGTGCTGACGGTTCTTCAGAAACCACCATTCGAGCCAATGAGAGATATTTCTCTCTCACGCCTTTCGCAGAAAGTGGTTTTTCTAGTAGCAGTCACTTCACTTCGGAGAGTGTCTGAGCTAGCAGCGCTGTCATGCAAAGCCCCTTTCCTGGTGTTTCACCAGGACAAGGTGGTTCTGCGTCCGGTTCCGGAATTTCTCCCTAAGGTGGTATCCCCCTTTCATCTCAATCAGGATATCTCCTTACCTTCTTTTTGTCCTCATCCAGTTCACCAATGTGAAAAGGATTTGCACTTGTTAGATCTGGTGAGAGCACTCAGACTCTACATTTCTCGTACGGCGCCCCTGCGCCGCTCGGACGCACTCTTTGTCCTTGTCGCTGGCCAGCGTAAAGGGTCACAGGCTTCCAAATCAACCCTGGCTCGGTGGATCAAGGAGCCAATTATCGAAGCTTACCGTTCGGCTGGGCTTCCGGTTCCCTCAGGGCTGAAGGCCCATTCTACCAGAGCCGTGGGCGCGTCCTGGGCTTTGAGGCACCAGGCTACGGCTCAGCAGGTGTGTCAGGCGGCTACCTGGTCGAGCCTGCACACTTTCACGAAGCACTATCAGGTGCATACCTATGCTTCGGCGGATGCCAGCCTAGGTAGACGAGTCCTTCAGGCGGCGGTTGCCCACCTGTAGGAAGAGGCTGTTTTACGGCTCTTTTACGAGGTATTATTTTACCCACCCAGGGACTGCTTTTGGACGTCCCAATTGTCTGGGTCTCCCAATAGAGCGACAAAGAAGAAGGGAATTTTGTTTACTTACCGTAAATTCCTTTTCTTCTAGCTCTAATTGGGAGACCCAGCACCCGCCCCTGTTTTTTTTTGTGTACACATGTTGTTCATGTTGAATGGTTTCAGTTCTCCGATATTCCTTCGGATTGAAGTTACTTTAAACCAGTTTATAATTCTTTTTCCTCCTTCTTGCTTTTGCACCAAAACTGAGGAGCCCGTGGGAGCACGGGGGTGTATAGGCAGAAGGGGAGGGGCTTAACACTTTTGAGTGTAATACTTTGTGCGGCCTCCGGAGGCATAGCCTATACACCCAATTGTCTGGGTCTCCCAATTAGAGCTAGAAGAAAAGGAATTTACGGTAAGTAAACAAAATTCCCTTCATCTTCACATCGGACATTTATGGCAGGGGTTGGCGTGTGAAGGCCGGGGTTCCACTGTGATCTGTTAGATACGGTGCCTTGATCCATGTCTGTCTGAGGTTGCCTTTTGGGGCTTCTGACAGATCTAAAGAAGCACTCCCATCAAAGGTGTTATTCTCTTAATATATTGCAGTCATCATGTATCCCATGCACCAGTCTGTTGTTCGTGCTACTTGGCACAGCGCTCCATTAGCTGTAAACTTCAAGTAGATATCATAGAATCCAAGACACCAACACTCCTCTTGTTTAGAAAAATAAAAATGTAAAATACACAACGTTTTGGTCAACAAAGTGCCTTACTCAAGCCAATAAAAGGTATACATAACTATAGCATAGTAAATAGTGCTTTAAATAGAGGTTTGATTGTAGGTCACTTCCCCTCAGTCCCTCCCACAGATCCGGCTTCCATTGCCATGACAATGCTAACTACAATTAATATCACAGCTAAAAACATATATATGCAAAGAACATCACTTGATATAAATATTACTTATATCGCCTGCTACAAACATAGTCAAAATAATATCAGATCATCAAAAATAAGGGCTACATGTATTTATATTTACTATTGTCACATTCCCATAAGACCATCCCCGATCCTTCATCTGAATCAATGGCCAATAGGGTCCCTAATTCCATCACTGTTCCCACAATGCATAGGTAGTTGTGTGTTTGGGGAGGAGTCTACTGTTTAAAAAATTGCGCCGACTGCACTCATTGGTGGAGACTACTACTTATCTCCATGTGTCCCATATTTATGATCAGGGTATCCGGGCGTGCTAAAACACAGTGCAGTCAGTGAAGGGACAGATCCATCATGGCATCATAGTGTCACGGGTTTCTGGGAATAGGTCACAGCGTTTGGCTGCACAAAATGCTTCCTGGCTTTCTAGTGTTCCTCCTGTTAGTATTAATTGTACTAGGTAGCTTTCCTGCTGGATTTTCATCTCTCCCCCTTTAGGAAACAGCAGAGCCCTCCTTCCATCCACCTTCTTATTATCAGTATTCTCCATGTGTTTAAATACTGACATCTTCCCTGGACTTGTGCTGGTGATATTATTCAGTTCATTCAAGCTCTGTTTGCAAGCAGATGGCTTGTACTCCTCTGTGGTATCATTGCTGTAACTTTGTGCTGAACGTATACCTGAGTCATCCGTTCATGCACTCTTCCCCTGTGTGTCCTCCTTGTGTCTTCCATAGTGTTTAGTGGAGTTGATGAAGAGCTCATCCCATTCATTCCCTATTTAGGGCCCAGCACTAGGGATTCCTAGGGTATCATAGTATCATAGTATCATAGTTTTTAAGGTTGAAGGGAGACTCTAAGTCCATCTAGTTCAACCTGTAGCCTAACATGTTGATCCAGAGGAAGGCAAAAAAACCCCAATGTGGCAAACAAGTTCCAATGGGGAAAAAATTTCCTTCCTGACTCCACATCCGGCAATCAGACTAGTTCCCTGGATCAATACCCTGTCATAAAATCTAATATACATAACTGGTAATATTACATTTTTCAAGAAAGGCGTCCAGGCTCTGCTTAAATGTTAGTAGTGAATCACTCATTACAACATCATGTGGCAGAGAGTTCCATAGTCTCACTGCTCGTACAGTAAAGAATCCTCGTCTGTGATTATGATTAAACCTTCTTTCCTCAAGACGTAGTGGATGCCCCCGTGTTCCAGTCGCAGGCCTTGGTGTAAAAAGATCTTTGGAAAGGTCTCTGTACTGTCCCCTCATATATTTATACATTGTGATTAGATCCCCCCTAAGCCTTCGTTTTTCCAAACTAAATAACCCCAAGTTTAATAACCTGTCTTGGTATTGCAGCCCACCCATTCCTCTAATAATCTTGGTGGCTCTTCTCTGCACCCTCTCTAGTTCAGCTATGTCCTTCTTATATATCGGTGACCAGAATTGTACACAGTATTCTAAGTGTGGTCGCACTAGTGACTTGTACAGAGGTAGAACTATATTTTTTTCATGAACACTTATACCTCTTTTAATACATCCCATTATTTTATTAGCCCTGGCAGCAGCTGCCTGACACTGTCCACTAAAGTGAAGTTTACCATCCACCAATACACCCAAGTCTTTTTCTGTGTCTGTTTTACCCAGTGTTCTACGATTAAGTACATAATCATAAATGTTATTTCCTCTACCCAAGTGCATGACCTTACATTTATCTACATTAAACTTCAATTGCCACTTCTCAGCCCAATCCTCCAATTTACATAAATCTCCCTGTAATATAAAATTATCCTCCTCTGTATTGATTACCCTGCAGAGTTTAGTATCATCTGCAAATATTGAAATTCTACTCCGCATGCCCCCAACAAGGTCATTTATAAATATGTTGAAAAGAAGTGGGCCCAATACTGACCCCTGTGGTACCCCACTATGAACTGAGACCCAGTCCGAGTACGTACCATTAATAACCACCCTTTGTTTCCTATCACTTAGCCAGTTTTTAACCCAGTTACACATATTTTCCCCTATCCCCATTATTCTCATTTTATGTACCAACCTTTTGTGTGGCACCGTATCAAAAGCTTTTGAAAAGTCCATATACACAACATCCACTGCATTTCCCTGGTCCAGACTTGAACTTACCTCTTCATAGAAGCTGATCAAATTAGTTTGACAGGATCGATCCCTCATAAACCCATGTTGATACTCTGTCATAAGGTTATTTTTCTTGAGATACTCCAATATAGCATCTCTCAAGAAACCCTCAAGGATTTTACCAACCGTAGAGGTTAAACTTACCGGCCTATAATTTCCCGGCTCAGTTTTTGTCCCCTTTTTGAATATTGGCACCACATTTGCTATGCGCCAGTCCTGCGGTACCGACCCTGTTATTAAGGAATCTGAGAAGATTAAAAATAATGGTCTATCTATCACAGAACTCAATTCCTGTAGTACTCTGGGGTGTATGCCATCCGGGCCCGGAGATTTGTCAACCTTAGTGATTTCGAGGCGGCGGCGTACTTCCTGCTGGGTTAAGCAGGTAATATTCAAGTGTGAATTTATGGTATCACTGGTCATGTCATCTGCCATGGCATTTTCTTGTATAAAAACCGTAGAAAAAAAGTCATTCAGCAGGTTGGCTTTACCCTCATCCCCTTCCACCATTTCACCAAGACTATTTTTAAGGGGGCCAACACTATCGCTTTTCAGTTTTTTACTGTTTATGTAGTTAAAGAATATTTTAGGATTATTTTTACTTTCTCTCGCAATGAGTCTCTCTGTCTCAAACTTAGCTAACTTAATTTGCTTTTTACATATTTTATTTAATTTTCTATAATTATATAATGCCTCATCACTACCTACCCTCTTTAATTCTTTTAAGGCTTTCTGTTTTTCTTTTATTGCTTCCCTTACAGCTCTATTTAGCCATAGGGGTTTCCTCCTATTTCTAGCATGTTTGTTCCCATAGGGTATATTTTCTGCACAAGCCCTATTCAGGATGCTCATAAAAGTCTCCCATTTGCTTTGTGTACTTTTATTACTTAGTACATCATCCCAGTTTATTGCACTAAGATCATCTCTCAACCGTTTAAAATTTGCTTTCCTGAAGTTTAGTGTCCTTGTAGCACCTCTACTAGACATCTTACTAAAGAATACATGAAAACTTATTATTTTGTGATCACTATTCCCCAAGTAACCCCCAACTTGTATATTTGATATGCGGTCTGGCCTATTGGTTAGTACAAGGTCTAGTAGTGCTCCCCCTCTTGTGGGGTCCTGTACCATTTGTGAAAGGTAATTATCTTTCATTGTTATCAAAAATCTATTTCCTTTGCTGGAACTGCAAGTTTCTGTTCCCCAATTTATATCAGGATAGTTAAAGTCCCCCATAATAATTACCTCTCCGAGACTCGCTGCTTTATCAATTTGCTTTATGAGGAGATTCTCTACCTCTTCCATAATATTCGGCGTCTTATAACACACCCCTATCAGTATTTTATTATTCATTCTCCCCCCCCTTATCTCCACCCATAGGGACTCTACATTCTCAGTACCCTCACATATGTTGTCACGCAGGATGGGTTTTAAGGATGATTTTACATATAGACACACACCTCCCCCTCGCTTATTTGTACGGTCATTCCTGAATAGGCTATAACCCTGTAAATTAACAGCCCAGTCATAGCTCTCATCCAGCCATGTCTCTGATATCCCCACTATATCATAATTTTCTTCCAACAATATTAATTCTAATTCCTCCACCTTATTTGTGAGGCTTCGGGCATTAGTGTACATGCACGTTACGTATGACTCTGTACCTGTATTCCTGCTTACTGTATTAACTGTCCTAACCCTTCCCCCCGTACCACCCCCAATTTCATTACTTGTGCCCTGGTCACTATCTGCACTACATTCCCCTTCTATAAAGTGAATACCCTCGCCCCCCATTCCTAGTTTAAACACTCCTCCAACCTTCTAGCCATTTTCTGCCCCAGCAGAGCAGGGTCAGGTATCTGACTCGGCCCATGGGTGTGGAAGCTATCTAGGATGGTGAGGGACCAGCGGTAGATTTGGTCAGGGATCACCATCTTCCCTTCCCTAGAGACAGGATTTCCCTTCCCTTTCACCGTTCGCTTGGTACTTCCCCGTACCTAGCGTGACACATAGTGCAGTATGGTCACATCATCACGCACATGCCACATCATCAAACAGGGGCCATCTATGGTTCAATGGACACATGACAGCCACAGGGCGCGTGGGCATGTGAAGCCATCACCCAGCAATGCCTCCCCAAGATGTATCAGCCACATAAACACTACATCATCGTGGGGTACTGCAGGAGAGAAGTCACAGGGACCTGCACAGAGGCTGCAGGCTCTATTCACCTTTCTGGTCATGTGATAAGGTGCATGCTCAGTCACAAGTCCTGAAATTACTAGTGCAGAAGGTCCTTCAGCTGCACGTCTCCTGCAGCCTCTGGTCCGGTCCGGTAGCTTCCTCCTCTGCCCTACACTGATCACACAGATGAGTGCAGAGCAGGAGGGCAGAGGGCGGCTCTCTGGGAGAGGCCGGGCCCCCCTCTTTGCTTCAGCTCTCGAGGTCCCATACACCAGTAAAGGCAGTAATGCCCTGATGGCGGCCCAGATTACAGCCAGATACATTATTCTCTGAAATGCTGTAAGGTTCCAGAGAATATATATTTTGAAGATCCGGGGACCATAGAGGGATGTTGTCCACTGGCCGACGCTTTTCAGGACCGCAGCAGGTGATTTACAGGTCTACCCCCTTGTGTGTACAGTGAAGGAAATAATTATTTGATCCCTTCCTGATTTTGAAAGTTTTCCCACTGACAAAGACATGAGTCATTTTAACAGTGAGACAATATCCAAAATAAAATCTAGAAAATTACATTGTATAAATTATATAAATTTAGCTGTCTTAAATTATCACCTGTATAGAAGACTCCTGTCCACAGACTCAAATAATCAGTCAGACTCTAACCTCTACAACATGAGCAAGACCAAGAACTTGCTTAGGCCCTGTGCGCACTTGAAAAAGGAATTTTCTTAAGAAAATTCCGGAGGCTCAGTAAGATTTCCGCACCTGTGGGAAAGAAGGGAATTTTGTTACTTACCGTAAATTCCTTTTCTTCTAGCTCCTATTGGGAGACCCAGACGATTGGGTGTATAGCACTGCCTCCGGAGGCCACACAAAGCAATTACACTAAAAAGTGTAAGGCCCCTCCCCTTCTGGCTATACACCCCCAGTGGGATCACTGGCTCACCAGTTTTAGTGCAAAAGCAAGAAGGAGGAAAGCCAATAACTGGTTTAAACAAATTCACTCCGAAGTAACGTCGGAGAACTGAAAACCGTTCAACATGAACAACATGTGTACCCGAAAAACAACCAAAAATCCCGAAGGACAACAGGGCGGGTGCTGGGTCTCCCAATAGGAGCTAGAAGAAAAGGAATTTACGGTAAGTAACAAAATTCCCTTCTTCTTCGGCGCTCCATTGGGAGACCCAGACGATTGGGACGTCCAAAAGCTGTCCCTGGGTGGGTAAAGAATACCTCATGTTAGAGCTGCAAGACAGCCCTCCCTTATAGGGAGGCAACTGCCGCCTGCAGGACTCTTCTACCTAGGCTGGCGTCCGCCGAAGCATAGGTATGTACCTGATAATGTTTGGTGAAAGTGTGCAGACTTGACCAGGTAGCTGCCTGGCACACCTGTTGAGCCGTAGCCTGGTGTCGCAATGCCCAGGACGCACCCACGGCTCTGGTAGAATGGGCCTTCAGCCCTGATGGAACCGGAAGCCCAGCAGAACGGTAGGCTTCAAGAATTGGTTCTTTGATCCATCGAGCCAGGGTGGCCTTAGAAGCCTGCGACCCTTTGCGCTTACCAGCGACAAGGACAAAGAGTGCATCCGAACGGCGCAAGGGCGCCGTGCGGGAAATGTAGATTCTGAGTGCTCTCACCAGATCTAACAAATGTAAATTCTTCTCATACAGATGAACTGCATGAGGACAAAACGAAGGCAAAGAGATATCCTGATTAAGATGAAAAGAGGATACCACCTTCGGGAGAAACTCCTGAACGGGGCGCAGCACTACCTTGTCCTGGTGGAAGACCAGGAAGGGAGCCTTGGATGAAAGCGCTGCCAGCTCAGACACTCTCCGAAGAGATGTGATCGCTACCAGAAAAGCCACTTTCTGTGATAGTCTAGAAAGAGAAACCTCCCTCAGAGGCTCGAAGGGCGGCTTCTGGAGGGCAACTAGTACCCTGTTCAGATCCCATGGATCTAACGGCCGCTTGTACGGGGGTACGATATGGCAAACCCCCTGTAGGAACGTGCGCACCTTAGGAAGGCGTGCCAAACGCCTCTGAAAAAAGACGGATAGCGCCGAGACCTGACCTTTAAGGGAGCCGAGCGACAAACCTTTTTCTAACCCAGATTGTAGGAAAGAAAGAAAGGTAGGCAATGCAAATGGCCAGGGAGACACTCCCTGAGCAGAGCACCAGGATAAGAATATCCTCCACGTTCTGTGGTAGATCTTAGCGGACGTGGGC
Organism: Anomaloglossus baeobatrachus; assembly: GCF_048569485.1. Classification (NCBI taxonomy): domain Eukaryota; kingdom Metazoa; phylum Chordata; class Amphibia; order Anura; family Aromobatidae; genus Anomaloglossus; species Anomaloglossus baeobatrachus. The sequence continues at coordinate 119,747,642 of NC_134363.1, forward strand.
TTCCTAGCCTGTCTCATGGTGGCAACGACCCCTTGGGATAATCCGGAAGACGTTAGGATCCAGGACTCAATGGCCACACAGTCAGGTTCAGGGCCGCAGAATTCTGATGGAAAAACGGCCCTTGGGACAGTAAGTCTGGTCGGTCTGGTAGTGCCCACGGTTGGCCGACCGTGAGCTGCCACAGATCCGGATACCACGCCCTCCTCGGCCAGTCTGGGGCGACGAGTATGACGCGGCTGCAATCGGATCTGATCTTGCGTAGCACCCTGGGCAAGAGTGCCAGAGGTGGAAACACATAAGGGAGCCGGAACTGCGACCAATCTTGCACTAGGGCGTCTGCCGCCAGCGCTCTTTGATCGCGAGACCGTGCCATGAAGGTTGGGACCTTGTTGTTGTGCCGGGACGCCATGAGGTCGAACGTCCGGCCTTCCCCATCGGCGACAGATTTCCTGAAACACGTCTGGGTGAAGGGACCATTCCCCTGCGTCCATGCCCTGGCGACTGAGGAAGTCCGCTTCCCAGTTTTCTACGCCGGGGATGTGAACTGCGGATATGGTGGAGGCCGTGGCTTCCACCCACATCAGAATCCGCCGGACTTCCTGGAAGGCTTGCCGACTGCGTGTCCCCCCTTGGTGGTTGATGTATGCCACCGCTGTGGAGTTGTCCGACTGAATTCGGATCTGCCTTCCTTCCAGCCACTGCTGGAAGGCTAGTAGGGCAAGATACACTGCCCTGATTTCCAGAACATTGATCTGAAGGGTGGACTCCTGCTGAGTCCACGTACCCTGAGCCCTGTGATGGAGAAAAACTGCTCCCCACCCTGACAGACTCGCGTCTGTCGTGACCACCGCCCAAGACGGTGGTAGGAAGGATCTTCCCTGTGATAATGAGGTGGGAAGAAGCCACCACTGCAGAGAGTCCTTGGCCGTCTGGGAAAGGGAGACTTTCCTGTCCAGGGACTTTGACTTCCCGTCCCATTGGCGGAGAATGTCCCATTGAAGTGGGCGCAGATGAAACTGCGCAAACGGAACCGCCTCCATTGCCGCCACCATCTTCCCGAGGAAGTGCATGAGGCGTCTTAAGGAGTGCGACTGACTTTGAAGGAGAGCTTGCACCCCAGTCTGTAGAGACCGCTGCTTGTCCAGCGGAAGCTTCACTATCGCTGAGAGAGTATGAAACTCCATGCCAAGATACGTTAGTGATTGGGTCGGTGACAGATTTGACTTTGAGAAGTTGATGATCCACCCGAACGTCTGGAGAGTGTCCAGTGCAACAGTCAAGCTGAGTTGGCATGCCTCTTGAGAGGGTGCCTTGACTAGTAGATCGTCCAAGTAAGGGATCACAGAGTGTCCCTGAGAGTGCAAGACTGCTACCACTGCCGCCATGATCTTGGTGAACACCCGTGGGGCTGTCGCCAGACCAAATGGCAGAGCTACGAACTGAAGATGGTCGTCTCCTATCACGAAGCGTAGAAGGCGTTGGTGCTCTGTAGCAATCGGCACGTGGAGATAAGCATCCTTGATGTCTATTGATGCTAGGAAGTCTCCTTGAGACATTGAGGCAATGACTGAGCGGAGGGATTCCATCCGGAACCGCCTGGCGTTCACATGCTTGTTGAGCAGTTTTAGGTCCAGAACAGGACGGAATGAGCCGTCCTTTTTTGGCACCACAAAGAGATTGGAGTAAAAACCTTGACCTCGTTCCTGAAGAGGAACAGGGACCACCACTCCTTCTGCTCTTAGAGAATTCACCGCCTGCAGAAGGGCATCTGCTCGGTCGGGATGTGGGGAAGTTCTGAAGAACCGAGGCGGAGGCCGAGTAATGAACTCTATCCTGTACCCGTGAGACAAAATGTCTGTTACCCACCGGTCTTTGACCTGTGGCAGCCAAATGTCGCAAAAGCGGGAGAGCCTGCCACCGACCGAGGATGCGGAGGGAGGCGGCCGAAAGTCATGAGGCAGCCGCCTTGGAAGCGGTACCTCCGGTTGCTTTCTTGGGGCGTGAGTGAGCCCGCCAGGAATCAGAGCTCCTTTGCTCTTTCTGAGTCCCTTTGGACGAGGAGAATTGGGGCTTGCCCGAGCCTCGAAAGGACCGAAACTTTGACTGCCACTTCCTCTGTGGAGGTTTGCTTGATCTGGGCTGGGGTAAGGAGGAGTCCTTACCTTTGGACTGTTTAATGATTTCCGCCAATTGCTCACCAAACAGTCTGTCTCCAGATAATGGCAAGCTGGTTAAACATTTTTTAGAAGCAGAATCTGCTTTCCATTCCTTTAACCACAAGGCTCTGCGCAAAACTACAGAGTTGGCGGATGCCATTGAGGTACGGCTCGTAGAGTCCAGTACCGCATTGATAGCGTAGGTCGCAAACGCAGACATTTGCGTAGTTAGGGACGCCACTTGCGGCACTGCTGGACGCATGAGAGAGTCCACCTGTGCCAGACCAGCTGAAATAGCTTGGAGCGCCCACACGGCCGCGAATGCTGGAGCAAACGACGCGCCGATAGCTTCATAGACAGATTTCAACCAAAGGTCCATCTGTCTGTCATTGGCATCTTTAAGTGAAGCCCCATCCTCCACTGCAACTATGGATCTAGCCGCAAGCCTGGATATTGGAGGGTCCACTTTTGGACACTGGGTCCAGCGTTTGACCACGTCAGGGGGAAAAGGATAACGTGTATCCTTAAGGCGTTTAGAAAAACGCTTGTCCGGATAAGTATTGTGTTTCTGGATGGATTCTCTGAAGTCAGAGTGGTCCAGAAAAGTACTCAATTTACGCTTGGGATACAGGAAATGGAATTTCTCCTGCTGTGCAGCTGCCTCCTCTGCAGAAGGGGCTGGGGGAGAAATATCCAACAGCCTATTGATGGCCGCTATAAGGTCATTTACCATGGCGTCTCCATCTGGCGTATCCAAATTGAGTGCGGCGTCAGGACAAGACTCCTGATCACCCACCTCTGAGCCATCATATAGAGACCCTTCTCGCTGAGACCCTGATCTGCGTGATGACGTGGAGGGTCTCTCCCAGCGAGCTCGCTTAGGCGGACTGGGACTGTCATCAGAGTCAGAGCCCTCAGCCTGTGATGCCTGGGACCCGCTTGAATTACGGATTAATTCCAGCTGAGGGGGGCCGGGGAACATAGACACAGCGGTGTCCATGGTCTGAGCAACTGGCCTGGACTGCAAGGTCTCCAGGATTTTTGTCATAGTCACAGACATTTTATCAGCAAAGACTGCAAATTCTGTCCCCGTCACCGGGGTAGGGTTCACAGGCGTCTCTGCCTGGGCTACCACCACAATAGGCTCTGGCTGACGAAGTGCCACTGGGACTGAACATTGCACACAATGAGAGTCGTTGGAGCCTGCTGGTAGATTAGCCCCACATGCTGTACAAGCCGTGTATACAGCCCGTGCCTTGGCACCCTTGCGTTTTGCGGATGACATGCTGTTGTCTCCTCAAAGCAATATAGGGTGTACAGCCAAAAAGCGACCTTACAGTGCAGTATATAAATATATCTGGTACTTTACACACATATAACACTGTGATACTAGTGGGGCCGCACGTATGTGCTGCTTACCGCCCGCTTAGCGCGGGTGTGTGGTCGCCAGAATACCCTAGCCTGGGTCCCCCAGAGCCTGCGTCCGTCCTCCAGCCAGACTGCATGTGTATAATGGCTGCCGGCGTCCTGGGGAGCTGCAAGCCTGGGGGTGGGCCTAGGGCGTGCACAGAGAAAAAGCGCGAAGCCTGTGTCCTACTGTGCTCAGTGAGAGGGCTGGAGCATGTAAATCGTGCTCCAGCCCTCGGCGCTGCCGATTGAACAACGTCTCTCCCCTACCCTGATTGACAGGGTGGGGGGCGTTAACGAAGCGGAGCTAGGCCGCAAAAGCCGGGGACTAAAGTTAGAAGCGCCGCCGCCGTAAAAGCGCGGTCGGCGCGTCCCCGGCGCACTACAAGTCGCAGCTGCGCCGCCGCTCTCAGGGGCGGTCGGCGCGGCGATCCCCACACATAAAGTCCCCCAATTATCTGCGGGGACTATAAGCCCAGCGCACAGCGCTACGGTCCCCGGCGCACTAGCACACCCAGCAAGCCTGGGGTGTGCGTGGCCTGCCATACGGGGACACAGAGTACCTGAAAGTTGCAGGGCCTTGTCCCTGAACGGCACTCCCGCTCCACATCCAGCAGGTTCTATGGGTCTGTGGATGGAGCCCGGCCTCAGGGCTTGGTGGCCGGTAAGATCCCACTTCCTCAGAGCCCCTCAGGGGGATGGGGAAGGAAAACAGCATGTGGGCTCCAGCCTCCGTACCCGCAATGGGTACCTCAACCTTACAAACCACAAGTGGGGTAAGAAGGGAGCATGCTGGGGGCCCCATATGGGCCCTCTTTTCTTCCATCCGATATAGTCAGCAGCTACTGCTGACTAAACAGTGGAGCTATGCGTGGATGTCTGACCTCCTTCGCACAAAGCAGAAAACTGGTGAGCCAGTGATCCCACTGGGGGTGTATAGCCAGAAGGGGAGGGGCCTTACACTTTTTAGTGTAATTGCTTTGTGTGGCCTCCGGAGGCAGTGCTATACACCCAATCGTCTGGGTCTCCCAATGGAGCGCCGAAGAAATACCGCAATGAAATCCGCATCCAAATCCGCATGCGGTTTATTGCGGATTTTTTTTATTTGGATGCGATGCGGAAATGCCGCAGCCAGCGTTGGACTGGCTACTGGAGGAATCTCCAGTAATACCAGGCCTGGCCACGGTTACCTGCACTGAACTCCGGAGCTCTCACCTCAGCTCCGGAGTGCAGCCTAGACTAAACTGCGAGTGCCGAGTGATTGATTCACCGGCGATTGCAGCCTAGACTAAACTGCAAGCGCCGAGTGATTGATTCCCCGGCGATTGCAGTTTAGTTCAAGCCGGGCTGATCTCCGGAGCTCAGGTGACAGTTCCGGAGTGCAGCCCGGCCTCTCTACAGCTGTCACCTGAGATCCGGAGATCAGTCCAGCCTGAACTAAACTGCAATCGCCGGGGAATCAATCATTCGGTGCTCTCAGTTTAGTCTTCGCTGCACTCCTGAGCTCATGTGACACCTCTGGAGTTCAGTGCAGGTAACTGAATCTAGGCCTGGCATTACTGGAGATTCCTCCGATAGCCAGTCCCGCAGCTACCTGCGGAAAAGAATTGACATGCAATTATTTTTGCTGCGGGAATCCCGCAGCAAAACATACAGCTGTCAAAATCCGCCTAGTGCGCACAGAATTTTTTTTCCCATAGGATTTGCTGGTGAATCACTGCAGAGATGTTATGAACATTTTCTGCAGCGAAACATGCAGCAAATCCGCGGGTAATCCGCGGGAAATTCCGTCTAGTGCGCACAAGGCCTAAGGATGTCAGGGACAAGATCATAGACCTGCACAAGGCTGGAATGGGCTACAAAACCATAAGTAAGACGCTGGGTGAGAAGGAGACAACTGTTGGTGCAATAGCAAGAAAATGGATGAAATAGAAAATGAATGTCAATCAACATCGATCTGGGGCTCCACGCAAAATCTCACCTCGTGGGGTATCCAGGATCATGAGGAAGGTGAGAGAGATCAACCTAAAACTACACGGGGCGAACTTGTTAATGATCTCAAGTCACAGGGACCACTGTCACCAAGAAAACCATTGGTAAGACATTACGCTGTAATGGCTTAAAATCCTGCAGTGACTGCAAAGTCTCAGTGCTCAAGAAGGCACATGTGCAGCAGGCACTTCTGAAGCTTGCTAATGAACACCTGGAAAACTCAGAGTGATTGGGAGAAGGTGCTGTGGTCAAATGAGACGCAAATTGAGCTCTTTTGCCTTAACTCAACTCGCCGTGTTTGGAGGAAGAGAAATGCTGCCTATGACCCAAAAAACACCATCCCCACTGTCAAGCATGGAGGTGGAAACATTATGTTTTGGGGGTCTTTTTCTGTTAAGGGCACAGGTCTACTTCACTGCATCAACGGGACAATAGGTAGAGCCATGTACCGTAAAAAACCTGTGTGACAACCTCCTTCCCTCCGCCAGGACATTAAAAATGGGTCGTGGTTGGGTCTTCCAGCACGACAATGACTTAAAACATACAGCCAAGGCAACAAAGGAATGGCTGAAAAAGAAGCACATTAAGGTCATGGAGTGGCCTAGCCAGTCTCCAGACCTTAATCCCATAGAAAACGTAAGGACGGAGCTGAAGCTCCGAGTTGCCAAGCGACAGCCTCAAAATCTTAATGATTTAGAGATGATCTGCAAAGAGGAGTGGCCCAAAATTCCTCCTGACATCTGCGCAAACCTCATCATCAACTACAAAAAACGTCTGACTGCTGTACTTGCCAACAAGGATTTTCACCAAGTATTGTCTTGTTTGCCAGAGGGATCAAATACTTATTTCTCTCTGCAAAATGCAAATAAATGTATATAATTTATACAAGGTGATTTTCTGGCTTTTATTTTAGATATTCTCTCACTGTTAAAATTAACCTACGACTGTTGATGTCTTTGTCAGTGGGCAGACTTACAAAATCAGCAAGGGGTCAAATAATTATTTCCTTCATTGTACATAGTGCGAGACACTTCATTCATCTGCATTGGAGCTGGGAAAAGTCTGACTAGTCACGTCTCTGGCTATGGTCCACGGCTGGATCTTTAGACTATACTTCCTCTGAAAAGTTGGAATGTTTCACAGAAAAATATACCTGCCCGCAATCATACGGCCAGACAGTCATGCAGCCGCAGGTGGGGAGCAGGAATCGCAGGACAGAGTCACTTTAATTGCAGCAGCCCTTCTAGTTTGTGGTGATTCTGCTCCTCGTGGGCTCAGTTACATACAATACAGAAGGGGTTTGTTGGTTTTTAAAGCCAATAATTTTTATATGAAATACTGAAAGATGGAGGGGCAGGTTCAGACGAATACAGTAAAGGGAACTTGTCACCAAGTTTACCCTATATAAACTATAACAATCACCTTTTAGCTGCATTTAACACCTTCATGACCAGGCTATTTTCTTGGGGGGGTTTGTTTGTTTTTTTATTTTTGTTGTTTTTATGTTGTTGCATTTTACTGCAGTGTTGTGGAAGCCCAAAAAGAAATACGTAATTCTGGCGTTTTGATTTTTTTTCTCATTACGCTGTTTACCAACCAAAACAATTTTTTTAGATTGTGATTGGACTTTTACAAACAAACAATACCAAGTATAGTGGAACTTCGCTTAACGCGTAACCCAGTTAGCGAGTATTTCGCTATATGAGCAAAGCTTGCTGTAAATTTGTAACTCAGTTTATGAGCAAGCTTTGCTGTACGAGCAAAATACTCACCACACACACTTCCGCTTCCGTACATCCATCATGCTCTAACCCGCTCTTGCAGTCCACACACGCACACACACACACACGCACACACACACACACACGCACACACACGCACATTATACTCACCTTACCTTCCGTTCCATAGCCGGCCTCATGGTTCTTGTAGTTCGCCGCTCCAGGATGTGTATCAGTATTAGAGCAAAATTCCAGATAACCATACTTAATAAGTTCCCGAGGGTGCTATATATCCTGGGGCCACACGGGTAGCACAAACTCAAAATCATGTTTTGTGAAGGAGAACAAAACGAGTTTTTATAGTACAAAAATACGTTGTTTATTAAGAAATTGGTGATGTTAAAAAGGTTTTTAAAATACAAAGCTCAATCCAGATGCTATATATATACATATTACAAATAACCCCCATTAGCAATATATGATCGGTTCAAAGAGGCATAATCAGAGAGCTTTTTTACAGTATTTTTCTTTCACAGCAGAGGCAATGCCAGTATATATATATATATATATATATATATATAAATTATGTCAACATATATATACACCCAGTAGTCAAGAGACCCTAATTAAGGTCAGCGTGTTACATTTGTTTCCAGTTATACAATAATGGCAACCAAACAAAACAATATTACAGATTTCTAATGGAAGTATAATGCTCCATTATCAGGGTATAGTCCATAGCAGGTCCATAATAAGTAACTCCTTCCAGAACAGGGAACATACCCTTAGAAGTGCCGATAGGGGATTCAGTAAGGTGGTAATAAATAGTAATTATCAATTATCGTGACATAAAGTCAAGGGAATATTCATAGTAGGTTATCAACAATAAGTAATTCCCAGGTGCAAAAATTTTTTATTAATAGTGATAAACAAGTTTCATTCATGGAGGTGTTCCCATAAAGTAATAAGGATCTACCTATAAACCCCCGTCTGCTATTAGGTAATAAATAGTACTGGATGATCCAAGGATAGTGGCCCCAAAGCTACCCAGGGGATCGGGTAACCATCGTGACGATGGAGGAACTTCCACTGTCAGCCGCTACTCAAAGGCAGTGCGCTGACCAATCAGAGGCAAGCGGCTCCTGCCTTTGACGTCAGCGCTCTGGCAGCAGAAGTTCCTCCCTCGTCACTATGGTTACCCGATACACATCCTGCACCACCGGCGAACTGCAAGATCCAGGAGGACAGCGAGGGAACGGAAAGTAAGGTGAGCATAATATGTGTGTGTGCGTGTTTGTATGTATGGAATGGCAAAATAGAGGACCAGGATGGGACATTTAACAAGTTGTGGAAGGAATTGTCTGCATTGTAATGATTTCCTATGGGAAATCTTGCTTTGCTGAACGAGTAACTTGGTTAACAAGCACAGTCCCAGAACGGATTGTTCTCGTTAACCAAGGTTCCACTGTATATGTGTATTCTTTTAAATTGTTTTATTTTCAATGGAGCAAAGTGGTGTGATTTGAACTTGTGGTTTGTTTCACATATTTTTAAAGGGAATCTGATAGGTGCAATCTGTCAGGTCAGACACCAGATTTAGGCGGGCTTTGCACGTTGTGACATTGGTAACAATGTGTTACCGATGCTGCAGCGATAGTCCCGCCCCTGCCGCACGTGCGATATCTAGTGAAAGCTGCCGTAGCGATTATTAGCGCTACGGCAGCTTCACACGCACATACCTGCCGTGCGACGTCCCTCTGGCTGGCGACCCGCCTCCTTCCTTAGGGGGGCGGGTCGTGCGGCGTCACAGCGACGTCACACGGCAGGCGGCCAATTGAAGCGGAGGGGCAGAGATGAGCAGGATGTAAACATCCCGCCCACCTCCGTCCTTCTCATTGTAGCCGGGAGGCAGGTAAGGTGATGTTCCTCGCTCCTGCGGCTTCACACACAGCGATGTATGCTGCCGCAGGAGCAAGGAACAACATCGCACCTGTCGCACCATCGGCATTATGGAAATGTCGGAGGCTGCAGCGATGATACGATAACGACGCTTTTGTGCTCGTTCATCGTATCAAAAAGGTTTTACACGTTGCGATATCGACTGCGACGCCGGATGTGCGCCACTTTCGATTTGACCCCATCGACATCACACGTGCAATGTCGCAACGTGCAAAGCCGCCCTTAGGCTCAATGCACATGATCAGAAGTCCCTACACTTCCAGTCATGCACACTAGAAATGTCTGAAGCTGGGACACATACACCCGGCTTCATAATGTGCATGACTGGAAGTGCAGTGACATCTGATCATGTCCACTGAGCCTAAACCTGGCGTCATTAGTGGTGACAATGGACACAGGTACGTGTGTCACCACCGATGACACTGGGCATTGAATAGCAGGTTAGCTTCTCCCTGTGGATTGGGTGTATTCAGACTTGCGTGTTCTTATATGATCTATCGCTTCCGTCATCTACATTGCACCAGATTTTAATTGTGAGTTTTTAATTTTCATCATATTTTCTCGTTTTCCTTTTTTCCTATATTTTTTGTTGTTCAGTTGCTTTATCATATTGGGTTTATGTATGGACCTGGGAATGGTGACCTTATATAACATACGATTTTGGGACTTACCTTGTGGTGTAGAAACGGAGATCTTCATTGCCGTCCCTTTGTCCTGTTTTCGCCTGGGGTGTGCTGGGTGTCCGTTTTGGAATATCTTACATCTCTGCAAAGACCAAACAAGACTGTAATCAACATATGGCGTTAGGTACTTCTATGTACATTTTATTGCGTTGCTGTAATATTCTATTACTAATTATGATGATACATATTTTTTTCATCTAATGATATATTTCAGTGTTGTCTGCATGGTCGGGATTTGGGCCCCTGGTTCCGCTTTGTTGCAGTCCCGGGTTCCTACACTCGGGTACCATGCACAATATGTACTATCTGTCTGCATTTTTTGATGAATGTATATACAGCTTGGGTTGAGATGCATTCTATGTCTGTCCTCTCTGGTGACTGGTGATGGCTAAATTGACCTAGAATTAAGACCTCTCTTGAAATGAAGTTTCACCAAGGGAGTACAGACTTATAAATTGGGGAAAAAACGTATTTAGTCAGTCACCAATTGAGTTTTCCGACTTAAAAAGATGAGGTCAGCCTGTAATTGATATCATAGGTAGATCACAACTATGAGAGACAAAATAAGAAAACAAATCCAGAAAATCACCTTGTCTGAGTTGGCAAGACTTTTTTGCAAATTACGGTGGAAAGAAGGGAATTTTGTTTACTTACCGTAAATTCCTTTTCTTCTAGCTCCAATTGGGAGACCCAGACAGTGGGTGTATAGCTACTGCCCTCTGGAGGCCGCACAAAGAACTACACTTAAAAGTGTAAGGCCCCTCCCCTTCTGGCTATACACCCTCCCGTAGGAGTACAGATTCCTCAGTTTTAGTACCAAAGCAAGAAGGAGGAAAGCCAATAACAGTTTCAAAAACAAATTCAATCCGATAACACGATCGGAGAACTTAAGAAACAACATGAACAACATGTGCACCCGAAAAAACGAAACCCTAAGAACAAATAGGGCGGGTGCTGGGTCTCCCAATTGGAGCTAGAAGAAAAGGAATTTACGGTAAGTAAACAAAATTCCCTTCTTCTTTTTCGCTCCTAATTGGGAGACCCAGACAGTGGGACGTCCAAAAGCAGTCCCTGGGTGGGTAAAAAGATACCACATGAACGGGCTGTCAGACAGCCTCTTCCTACAGGTGGGCCACCGCCGCCTGAAGGACCTGTCTACCTAGGCTGGCATCTGCCGAAGCGTAGGTATGCACTTGATAGTGTTTGGTAAACGTGTGCAGACTCGACCAGGTAGCCGCCTGGCACACTTGCTGAGCCGTAGCCTGATGCCGCAATGCCCAGGACGCACCCACGGCTCTGGTAGAATGGGCCTTCAGTCCAGATGGAATCGGAAGCCCAGCAGAACGGTATGTGTGAAGAATTGGTTCCTTGATCCACCGCGCCAGGGTGGATTTGGAAGCTTGCGATCCCTTATGCTGACCAGCGACTAGGACAAAGAGCGCATCAGAACGGCGTAGAGACGCCGTGCGAGAAATGTAAATCCTGAGTGCTCTCACCAGGTCCAACAGATGTAAACCCTTTTCAAATTGGTGAACTGGATGCGGACACAAAGATGGCAAAGTGATATCCTGATTGAGATGAAAGGAAGAAACCACCTTGGGAGAAAACTCTGGAATTGGACGCAGTACTACCTTGTCTTGGTGAAACACCAGGAAGGGAGATTTGCAAGATAACGCCGCTAGCTCGGACACTCTTCGAAGAGACGTGACCGCCACAAGAAAAACTACCTTTTGTGAAAGCCGAGAAAGGGAAACCTCTTTCAAAGGCTCGAAAGGCGGCTTCTGGAGAGCAATGAGAACCTTGTTCAGATCCCAGGGTTCCAATGGCCGTCTGTAAGGAGGAACGATATGACAAACTCCTTGGAGAAACGTGCGTACTTTAGAAAGCCGTGCCAAGCGCTTCTGAAAGAATACGGATAGCGCGGAGACTTGACCCTTAAGAGAGCTAAGCGACAAACCTTTTTCCAACCCAGACTGCAGGAAGGAAAGAAAAATTGGCAATGCAAATGGCCAGGGAGAAAACCCTTGAGCCAAGCACCACGCTAAGAATATCTTCCACGTTCTGTGATAGATCTTAGCTGAGGATGGTTTTCTAGCCTGTCTCATTGTGGCAACAACCTCATGAGATAAACCTGAGGCCGCTAGGATCCAGGACTCAATGGCCACACAGTCAGGTTCAGGGCCGCAGAATTCAGATGGAAAAACGGCCCTTGAGACAGCAAATCTGGACGGTCTGGTAGTGTCCACGGTTGGCCTACCGTGAGATGCCACAGATCCGGGTACCACGACCTTCTTGGCCAATCTGGAGCGACGAGTATGGCTCGATGGCAGTCGGACCTGATTTTCCGGAGAACTCTGGGTAACAATGCTAGAGGTGGGAACACATAGGGGAGTCGGAATTGCGACCAATCCTGAACCAAGGCGTCTGCCGCCAGTGCTCGGTGATCGTGAGACCGTGCCATGAAAACTGGGACCTTGTTGTTGTGCCGTGACGCCATCAGATCGACGTCCGGCGTCCCCCAGCGGCAACAGATCTGCTGAAACACGTCCGGACCATTCTCCTGCGTCCATGCCCTGGCGACTGAGAAAGTCTGCTTCCCAGTTTTCCACGCCTGGGATGTGAACTGCGGATATGGTGGACGCTCTGCTTTCCACCCACGCCAAAATCCGTTGGACTTCTTGAAAAGCTTGGCGACTGCGTGTTCCCCCTTGGTGGTTGATGTACGCCACCGCCGTGGAATTGTCCGACTGAATCCGAATCTGCTTGCCTTCCAGCCATTGTTGGAAGGCTCGCAGGGCAAGATAGATTGCTCTGATTTCCAGAACATTGATCTGCAGGGTGGACTCTTCCAGAGTCCACATCCCCTGAGCCCTGTGGTGGAGATACACCGCTCCCCACCCTGATAGGCTCGCATCCGTCGTGACCACTGCCCAGGACGGGGGAAGGAACGACTTTCCCTGTGACAATGAGGTGGGGAGAAGCCACCAACGCAGAGAGTCCTTGGCAGTCTGAGAGAGGGAGACAGTCCTGTCGAGGGACGTCGATTTCCCGTCCCATTGGCGTAGAATGTCCCATTGTAGAGGGCGCAGATGAAACTGCGCGAACGGGACTGCCTCCATTGCTGCTACCATCTTTCCTAGGAAATGCATGAGGCGCCTCAGTGAGTGCGACTGGCTCTGAAGGAGAGATTGCACTCCAGTCCGTAGCGAGCACTGCTTGTCCAGTGGAAGCATCACTATCGCTGAGAGAGTATGAAACTCCATGCCAAGATAAGTCAGAGATTGGGTCGGGGTTAGATGAGACTTTGGAAAGTTGATAATCCACCCGAAACTCTGGAGAGTGTCTAGTGCCACCTTCAGACTGTGTTGGCACGCCTCTTGAGAGGGTGCCTTTATAAGCAGGTCGTCTAGAAACGGGATGACCGAGTGACCCTGCGAGTGCAGAACAGCTACTACTGCTGCCATGACTTTGGTGAAGACCCGGGGGGCCGTTGCCAGACCGAAAGGTAACGCTACGAACTGCAGGTGTTCGTCGTGTATGACGAAGCGTAGGAAACGCTGATGCTCTGGTGCGATCGGCACGTGGAGATACGCATCTTTGATATCTATTGATGCTAGAAAATCTCCTTGAGACATTGAGGCAATGACGGAGCGTAGGGATTCCATCCGGAACCTCCTGACTTTTACGTGTCTGTTGAGCAACTTTAGATCCAGGACGGGCCGATACGATCCGTCCTTTTTTGGGACCACAAACAGATTGGAGTAAAAACCGTGACCTTGTTCCTGAAGAGGGACGGAGGTCACCACTCCTTCCGCCTTTAGAGCGGCCACCGCCTGCAACAGAGCATCGGCTCGATCTGGTGGTGGAGAAGTTCTGAAGAAACGAGTTGGCGGACGAGAACTGAACTCTATCCTGTACCCGTGAGACAGAATATCCCTCACCCAACGGTCTTTGACGTGTGACAGCCAGATGTCGCCAAAGTGGGAAAGCCTCCCACCGACCGCG